>NW_025727617.1:600000-900000 GCF_021461385.2 Schistocerca piceifrons
GAAATTGCATCGGAATTAAATACAAAAGGCAAAATGCCGACTTAAGTACATGAAGACTGACTCTTCTTAATGTCTATGTTTTGAACCATTCCTGTGACACTAGTTATAGATTCCGATGCTACACTCCAGGTTTACTGTATCCCTTGGACCTTCTTTTTGACGATGAAACACAGAAATTGCATCGGAGTTAAATACAAAAGGCACAATGCCGACTTAAGGACAAGAAGACTGACTGTTCTTAATGAGTATGTTTTGAACCATTCCTGTGACACTAGTTATAGATTCCGATGCTTCAGTTTAGGTTTATTGTATCCCTCTGTCCTTCTTGTTGACGATGAAACACAGAAATTGCATTGGAGTTAAATAGAAAAGGCACAATGTCGACTTAAGTTCAAGAAGACTGTCTCTTCTTACTGTCTATGTTTGAACCATTCCTGTGACACTAGTTATAGATTCCGATGCTTCACTCCAGGTTTACTTTATACCTTGGACCTTCTTATTGACGATGAAACACAGAAATTGCATCGTAATTAAATAGAAAAGGCACACTGCCGGCTTAAGTACAAGAAGACTGACTCTTTTTACTAACTATGTTTTGAACCATTCCTCTGACACTAGTTATGAATTCCGATGTTTCACTTCAGGTTTACTGTATACTTTGGAACTTCTTATTGACGATGAAACACAGAAATCGCATCGGAATTAAATAGAAAATGCACAATGCCGACTTAAGTACAAGAAGATTGACTCTTCTTACTGACTGTGTTTTGAACCATTCCTGTGACACTAGTTATAGATTCCGATGCTTCACTTCAGGACTACTGTATCCCTCTGACCTTCTTATGGACGATGAAACACAGAAATTGCATCGGAATTAAATACAAAAGGCACAATGCCGACTTAAGTACTAGAAGACTGACTCTTCCTACTGTCTATGTTTTGAACCATTCCTAAGACACTAGTTATAGATTCCGATGCTTCAATTCAGGTTTACTGTATCCGTTGGACAGTCTTATTGACGATGAAACAAAGATATTGCATCGGAATTCAATACAAAAGGCACAATGCCGACTTAAATACAAGAAAACTGACTCTTCGTACTCACTATGCTTTGAACCATTCCTGTGACACTAGCTATAGATTCCGATGCTTCACTTCAGGTTTACTGTATCCCTCTGACGTTCTTATTGACGATGAAACACAGAAGTTGCATCGGAATTAAATACAAAAAGCACAATGCCGACTTAAGTACAAGAAGATTGACTCTTCTTACTGTCTATGTTTTGAACCATTCCATTGACACTAGTTATAGATTCCGATGCTACACTCCAGGTTTACTGTATCCCTTGGACCTTCTTATTGACGATGAAACACAGAAATTGCATCGGAATTAAATAGAAAAAGCACAATGAAGACTTAAGTACAAGAAGACTGACACTTCTTACTGACTATGTTTTGAACCATTCCTGTGGCACTAGTTATAGTGTCCGATGCTTCACTCCTGGTTTACTGTATCCCTTGGACCTTCTTATTGACGATGAAACACAGAAATTGCATCGGAATTAAATACAAAAGACACAATGACGACTTAAGTACAAGAAGACTGCCTCTTCCAACTGTCTATGTTTTGAACCATTCCTGTGACACTAGTTATAGATTCCGATGCTTCACTTCAGGTTTACTGTATCCCTCTGACCGTCTTATTGACGATGAAACACAGAATTTGCATCGGAATTAAATAGAAAATGCACAATGCCGACTTAAGTTCTAGAAGACTGTCTCTTCTTACTGACTATGTTTTGAACCATTCCTGTGACACTAGTTATGGATTCCGAAGCTTCACTTCAAGTTTACTATATCCCTCTGACCTTCATATTGATGGTGAAACACAGAAATTGCATCGGAACTAAATACGAAAGGCACAATGCCAACTTAAGTACAAGAAGACTGACTCTTCTTACTGACTATGTTTTGAACCATTTCTGTGACACTAGCTATGGATTCCGATGCTTCACTTCAGGTTTACTGTATCTCTCTGACCTTCTTATTGACGATGAAACACAGAAATAACCTCGGAATTAAATGGACAAGGCACAATGCCGACTTAAGTACATGAGGACTGATTCTTCTTACTGTCTATGTTTTGAACCATTCCTGTGACACTAGTTGTAGAATCCGATGCTTCACTTTAGGTTTACTGTATCCCTTGGACCTTCTTATTGACGATGAAACACAGATATTGCATCGGAATTAAATACAAAAAACACAATGCCGACTTAAGTACAAGAAGACTGACACTTCCTACTGTCTATGTTTTGAACCACTCCTGTGACACTAGTTATAGATTCCGATGCTTCACTTCAGGTTTACTGTATCCCTCTGACCGTCTTATTGAGAATGAAACACAGAAATTGCATCGGAATTAAATAGAAAATGTACAATGCTGACTTAAGTACTAGAAGACTCACTCTTCCTACTGTCTATTTTTGAACCATTCCTGAGACACTAGTTATAGATTCCGATGCTTCACTTTAGGTTTACTGTATCCCTTGGACCGTCTTATTGACGATGAAACAAAGATATTGCATCGGAATTCAATACAAAAGGCACAATGCCGCCTTAACTACAAGAAGACTGACTCTTCTTACTAACTATGCTTTGAACCATTCCTGTGACGCTAGTTATAGATTCCGATGCTTAACTTCAGGATTACTGTATCCCTCTGACCTTCTTAGTGACGATGAAACACAGAAATTGCATCGGAAATAAATACAAAAACACAATGCCGACTTAAGTACAAGAATACTGACTCATCTTATTGTCTATGCTTTTGAACCGTCCCTGTGACACTAGATATAGATTCCGATGCTTTACACCAGGTTTACTGTATCCCTTGGACCTTCTTATTGACGATGAAGCACAGAAATTGCATCGGAACTAAATACAAAAGGCACAATGCCGAATTAAGTGCAAGAAGACTGATACTATTGTCTTTATTTTGAACCATTCCTGTGACACTAGTTGTGGATTCCGATGCTTCACTTCAGGTTTACTGTATCCCTCTGAGCTTCTTATTGACGATAAAACACAGAAATTGCATCGGAATTAAATACAAAAGGCAAAATGCCGACTTATGTACACGAAGACTGACTCTTCTTACTGTCTATGATTTGAACCATTCCTGTGACACTACTTATAGATTCCGATGCTACACTCCAGGTTTACAGTATCCCTTGGACCTTCTTTTTGACGTTGAAACACAGAAATTTCATCGGAATTAAATAGAAAGGACACAATGAAGACCTGAGTACAAGAAGACTGACTCTTCTTACTGACTATGTTTTGAACCATTCCTGTGACACTAGTTATAGTTTCCGATACTTCACTTCAGGTTTACTGTATCCCTTGGACCTTCTTATTGACGATGAAGCACAGAAATTGCATCGGAATTAAATACAAAATGCAAAATGCCGACTTAAGTACATGAAGACTGACTCTTCTTAATGTCTCTGTTTTGAACCATTCCTGTGACACTAGTTATAGATTCCGATGCTACACTCCAGGTTTACTGTATCCCTTGGACCATCTTTTTGACGATGAAACACAGAAATTGCATCGGAATTAAATACAAAGGGCACAATGCCGACTTAAGGACAAGAAGACTGACTGTTCTTAATGAGTATGTTTTGAACCATTCCTGTGACACTAGTTATAGATTCCGATGCTTCAGTTCAGGTTTATTGTATCCCTCTGTCCTTCTTGTTAACGATGAAACACAGAAATTGCATCGGAGTTAAATAGAAAAGGCACAATGTCGACTTAAGTTCAAGAAGACTGTCTCTTCTTACTGTCTATGCTTGAACCATTCCTGTGACACTAGTTATAGATTCCGATGCTTCACTCCAGGTTTACTTTATACCTTGGACCTTCTTATTGACGATGAAACACAGAAATTGCATCGGAATTAAATAGAAAAGGCACACTGCCGGCTTAAGTACAAGAAGACTGACTCTTCTTACTAACTATGTTTTGAACCATTCCTCTGACACTAGTTATGGATTCCGATGTTTCACTTCAGGTTTACTGTATACTTTGGAACTTCTTATTGACGATGAAACACAGAAATCGCATCGGAATTAAATAGAAAATGCACAATGCCGACTTAAGTACAAGAAGAGTGACTCTTCTTACTGACTGTGTTTTGAACCATTCCTGTGACACTAGTTATAGATTCCGATGCTTCACTTCAGGACTACTGTATCCCTCTGACCTTCTTATGGACGATGAAACACAGAAATTGCATCGGAATTAAATACAAAAGGCACAATGCCGACTTAAGTACTAGAAGACTGACTCTTCCTACTGTCTATGTTTTGAACCATTCCTGAGACACTAGTTATAGATTCCGATGCTTCAATTCAGGTTTACTGTATCCGTTGGACAGTCTTATTGACGATGAAACAAAGATATTGCATCGGAATTCAATACAAAAGGCACAATGCCGACTTAAATACAAGAAAACTGACTCTTCGTACTGACTATGCTTTGAACCATTCCTGTGACACTAGCTATAGATTCCGATGCTTCACTTCAGGTTTACTGTATCCCTCTGACGTTCTTATTGACGATGAAACAGAGAAGTTGCATCGGAATTAAATACAAAAAGCACAATGCCGACTTAAGTACAAGAAGATTGACTCTTCTTACTGTCTATGTTTTGAACCATTCCATTGACACTAGTTATAGATTCCGATGCTACACTCCAGGTTTACTGTATCCCTTGGACGTTCTTATTGACGATGAAACACAGAAATTGCATCGGAATTAAATAGAAAAAGCACAATGAAGACTTAAGTACAAGAAGACTGACACTTCTTACTGACTATGTTTTGAACCATTCCTGTGGCACTAGTTATAGTTTCCGATGCTTCACTCCTGGTTTACTGTATCCCTTGGACCTTCTTATTGACGATGAAACACAGAAATTGCATCGGAATTAAATACAAAAGACACAATGACGACTTAAGTACAAGAAGACTGCCTCTTCCAACTGTCTATGTTCTGAACCATTCCTGTGACACTAGTTATAGATTCCGATGCTTCACTTCAGGTTTACTGTATCCCTCTGACCGTCTTATTGACGATGAAACACAGAATTTGCATCGGAATTAAATAGAAAATGCACAATGCCGACTTAAGTTCTAGAAGACTGTCTCTTCTTACTGACTATGTTTGAACCATTCCTGTGACACTAGTTATGGATTCCGAAGCTTCACTTCAGGTTAATTGTATCCCTCTGACCTTCTTATTGACGATATAACACAGAAATTGCATCGGAATTAAATGCAAAAAGGCACAATGCCGAATTAATTACAAGAAGACTGACTCTCCTTACTGTCTATTTTTGAACCAGTCCTGTGACACTAGTTATAGACTCCGATGCTTCACTCCAGGTTTACTGTATCCCATGGACCTTCTTATTGACGATGAAACACAGAAATTGCATCGGAATAAAATGCAAAGGGCACAATGCCGACTTAAGTAAGAGAAGACTGACTCTTCTTACTGTCTATGATTTGAACCATTCCTGTGACATTAGTTATAGATTCCGATGCTTCACTAAAGGTTTACTGTATCCCTTGGACCATCCTATTAACGATGAAATACAGAAATTGCGACAGAATTAAATAGAAAATGCACAATGATGACTTAAGTACAGGAATACTGACTCTTCTTACTGACTATGTTTTGAACCATTCCTGTGACACTAGTTATAGATTCCGATGCTTCACTTCAGGATAACTGTACCCCTCTGACCTTCTTATTGACAGTGAAACACAGAAATTGCATCGGAATGAAATACAAAAGGCACAATGCCGACTTAAGTACAAGAAGACTGACTCTTCTTACTGTCTATGTTTTGAACCATCCCTGTGATACTAGTTATAGATTCCGATGCTTCACTTGAGGTTTACTGTATCCCTTGGACCTTCTTATTGACGATGAAATACAGAAATTGCATCGGAATTAAATACAAAAGGCAAAATGCCAACTTAAGTACAGAAGACTGACTCTTCTTACTTTCTACGTTTTGAACCATTCCTGTGGAACTAGTTATAGATTCCGATGCTTCACTCCAGGATTACTGTATCCCTTGGACCTTCTTATTGACGATGAAACACAGATATTGCATCGGAATTCAATACAAAAGGCACAATGCTGACTTAAGTACTATAAGACTGACTCTTCCTTCTGTCTATGTTTTGAACCATTCCTGAGACACTAGTTATAGATTCCGATGCTTCACTTCAGGCTTACTGTATTCCTTGGACCGTCTTATTGACGATGAAACAAAGATATTGCATCGGAATTCAATACCAAAGGCACAATGCTGACTTAAGTACTATAAGACTGACTCTTCCTACTGTCTATGTTTTGAACCATTCCTGAGACACTAGTTATAGATTCCGATGCTTCACTTCAGGTTTACTGTATCCCTTGGACCGTCTCATTGACGATGAAACAAAGATATTGCATCGGAATTCAATACAAAAGGCACAATGCCGACTTAACTACAAGAAAACTGACTCTTCTTACTGACTATGCTTTGAACCATTCCTGTGACACTAGTAATAGATTCCGAAGCTTAACTTCAGGATTACTGTATCCCTCTGACCTTCTTAGTGACAATGATACATAGAAATTGCATCGGAAATAAATAAAAAACACAATGCCGACTTAAGTACATGAAGACTGACTCTTCTTACTGTCTATGTTTTGAACCATTCCTGTGACGCTAGTTGTAGATTCCGATGCTTCACTTCAGTTTTACTGTATCCCTTGGACCTTCTTATTGACGATGAAAGACAGAAATTGCATCGGAATTCAATACAAAAGACACAATGCCGACTTAAGTACAAGAAGATTGACTCTTCTTACTGTCTATGTTTTGAACCATTCCATTGACACTAGTTATAGATTCCGATGCTACACTCCAGGTTTACTGTACCCCTTGGACGTTCTTATTGACGATGAAACACAGAAATTGCATCGGAATTAAATAGAAAAAGCACAATGAAGACTTAAGTACAAGAAGACTGACACTTCTTACTGACTATGTTTTGAACCATTCCTGTGGCACTAGTAATAGTTTCCGATGCTTCACTCCTGGTTTACTGTATCCCTTGGACCTTCTTATTGACGATGAAACACAGAAATTGCATTGGAATTAAATACAAGAGGCACAATGCCGACTTATGGACAAGGAGACTGACTCGTCTCACTGACTATGTTTTGAACCATTCCTGTGACACTAGTTATAGATTCCGATGCTTCACTTCAGGTTTACTGTATCCCTCTGACCTTCTTATTGACGATGTAACACAGAAATTGCATCGGAATTAAATACAAGAGGCACAATGCCAACTTAAGTACAATAAGACTGACTCTTCTTTCTGACTATGATTTGACCCATTCCTGTGACACAAGTTATAGATTCCGATGCTTCACTTCAGGTTTACTGTATCCCTCTGACCTTCTTATTGACGATGAAACTTAGAAATAGCATCGGAATTAAATTGAAAAGGCACAATGCCGACTTAAGTACAAGAAGACTGACTCTTCTTACTGTCTATGGTTTGAACCATTCCTGTGACACTAGTTGTAGTTTCCGATGCTTCACTTCAGGTTAACTGTATCCCTTGGACCTTCTTACTGACGATGAAACACAGAAATTGCATCGGAGTTAAATACAAAAGACACAATGCCGACTTAAGTACAAGAAGACTGCCTCTTCCAACTGTCTATGTTTTGAACCATTCCTGTGACACTAGTTATGGATTCCGAAGCTTCACTTCAGGTTAATTGTATCCCTCTGACCTTCTTATTGACGATATAACACAGAAATTGCATCGGAATTAAATGCAAAAAGGCACAATGCCGAATTAATTACAAGAAGACTGACTCTTCTTACTGCCTATTTTTGAACCAGTCCTGTGACACTAGTTATAGACTCCGATGCTTCACTCCAGGTTTACTGTATCCCATGGACCTTCTTATTGACGATGAAACACAGAAATTGCATCGGAATAAAATGCAAAGGGCACAATGCCGACTTAAGTAAGAGAAGACTGACTCTTCTTACTGTCTATGATTTGAACCATTCCTGTGACATTAGTTATAGATTCCGATGCTTCACTCCAGGTTTACTGTATCCCTTGGACCATCCTATTAACGATGAAACACAGAAATTGCGACAGAATTAAATAGAAAATGCACAATGATGACTTAAGTACAGGAATACTGACTCTTCTTACTGACTATGTTTTGAACCATTCCTGTGACACTAGTTATAGATTCCGATGCTTCACTTCAGTATTACTGTATCCCTCTGACCTTCTTATTGACAGTGAAACACAGAAATTGCATCGGAATGAAATACAAAAGGCACAATGCCGACTTAAGTACAAGAAGATTGACTCTTCTTACTGTCTATGTTTTGAACCATCCCTGTGATACTAGTTATTGATTGCGATGCTTCACTTGAGGTTTACTGTATCCCTTGGACCTTCTTATTGACGATGAAATACAGAAATTGCAACGGAATTAAATACAAAAGGCAAAATGCCAACTTAAGTACAGAAGACTGACTCTTCTTACTTTCTATGTTTTGAACCATTCCTGTGACACTAGTTATAGATTCCGATGCTTCACTCCACTATTACTGTATCCCTTGGACCTTCTTATTGACGATGAAACACAGATATTGCATCGGAATTAAATACAAAAGGCACAATGCCGCCTTATGGACAAGAAAACTGACTCTTCCTACAGTCTATGTTTTAAACCATTCCTGAGACACTAGTTATAGATTCCGATGCTTCACTTCAGGTTTACTGTATTCCTTGGACCGTCTTATTGACGATGAAACAAAGATATTGCATCGGAATTCAATACAAAACGCACAAAGCTGACTTAAGTACAAGAAGACTGACTCTTCCGACTGTCTATGTTTTGAACCATTCCTGAGACACTAGTTATAGATTCCGATGCTTCACTTCAGGTTTACTGTATCCCTTGGACCGTCTTATTGACGATGAAACAAAGATATTGCATCGGAATTCAATACAAAAGGCACAATGCCGACTTAACTACAAGAAAACTGACTCTCCTACTGACTATGCTTTGAACCATTCCTGTGACACTAGTTATAGATTCCGATGCTTAACTTCAGGATTACTGTATCCCTCTGACCTTCTTAGTGACAATGAAACATAGAAATTGCATCGGAAATAAATAAAAAACACAATGCTGACTTAAGTGCATGAAGACTGACTCTTCTTACTGTCATGTTTTGAACCATTCCTGTGACACTAGTTGTAGATTCCGATGCTTCACTTCAGGTTCACTGTATCCCTTGGACCTTCTTATTGACGATGAAAGACAGAAATTGCATCGGAATTAAATACAAAAGACACAATGCCGACTTAAGTACAAGAAGACTGACTCTTCCAACTGTCTATGCTTTGAAAGATTCCTGTGACACAGGTTGTAGATTCCGATGCTTCACTTCAGGTTTACTGTATCCCTCTGACCGGCTTATTGACGATGAAACACAGAAATTGCATCGGAACTAAATACGAAAGGCACAATGCCAACTTAAGGACAAGAAGACTGACTCTTCTTACTGACTATGGTTTGAACCATTTCTGTGACACTAGCTATGGATTCCGATGCTTCACTTCAGGTTTACTGTATCCCTCTGACCATCTTATTGACGATGAAACACAGAAATAACCTCGGAATTAAATGGAAAAGGCACAATGCCGACTTAAGTACATGAAGACTGATTCTTCTTACTGTCTATGTTTTGAACCATTCCTGTGACACTAGTTGTAGAATCCGATGCTTCACTTCAGGTTTACTGTATCCTTTGGACCTTCTTATTGACGATGAAACACAGACATTGCATCGGAATTAAATACAAAAGACACAATGCCGACTTAAGTACAAGAAGACTGACCCTTCCAACTGTCTATGTTTTGAACCACTCCTGTGACACTAGTTATAGATTCCGATGCTTCACTTCAGATTTACTGTATCCCCCTGACCGTCTTATTGATAATGAAACACAGAAATTGCATCGGAATTAAATAGAAAATGTACAATGCTGACTTAAGTACTAACAGACTGACTCTTCCTACTGTCTATTTTTGAACAATTCCTGAGACACTAGTTATAGATTCCGATGCTTCACTTCAGGTTAACTGTATCCCTCTGACCTTCTTATTGACGATAAAACACAGAAATTGCATCGTAATTCAATACAAAAGCATAATGCCGACTTAACTACAAGAAGACTGACTCTTCTTACTATCTATGCTTTGAACCATTCCTTCGACACTAGTTATAGATTCCGATGCTTAACTTCAGGATTACTGTATCCCTCTGACGTTCTTAGTGACGATGAAACACAGAAATTGCATCGGAAATAAATACAAAAACACAATGCCGACTTAAGTGAAAGAATATTGACTCATCTTACTTTCTATGTTTTGAACCGTCCCTGTGACACTAGATATAGATTCCGATGTTTCACTCCAGGTTTACTGTATCCCTTGGACCTTCTTATTGACGATGAAGCACAGAAATTGCATCGGAATTAAAGACAAAAGGCACAATGCCGAGTTAAATACAAGAAGACTGACTCTTCTTACTGACTATGTTTTGACTCACTCCTGTGACACTACTTATGGATTCCGAATCTTCACTTCAAGTTAAATGTATCCCTCTGACCTTCTTATTGACGATGAAACACAGGAATTGCATCGAAATTAAATACAAATAGCACAATGTCGAATTAAGTACAAGAATACTGACTCATCTTACTGTCTATGTTTTGAACCGTCGCTGTGACACTACTTAAGGATTCCGATGCTTCACTTCAGGTTAACTGTATCCCTCTGACCTTCTTATTGACGATAAAACACAGAAATTGCATCGGAATTAAATACAAAAGGCACAATGCCGTATTAAGTTCAAGAAGACTGACTCTTCTTACTGTCTATTTTTGAACCAGTCCTGTGACACTAGTTACAGACTCTGATGCTTCACTTCAGGTTTACTGTATCCCACGGACCTTCTTTTTGACGATGAAACACAGAAATTGCATCGGAATTAAATACAAAAGGCAAAATGCCGACTTAAGTACACGAAGACTGACTCTTCTTATTGTCTATGTTTTGAACCATTCCTGTGACACTAGTAATATATTCCGATGCTACA
The DNA here is from genome assembly GCF_021461385.2 of Schistocerca piceifrons. Lineage (NCBI taxonomy): Eukaryota > Metazoa > Arthropoda > Insecta > Orthoptera > Acrididae > Schistocerca > Schistocerca piceifrons. Next base: position 611,284 of record NW_025727617.1, read on the forward strand.
CTCCAGGTTTACTGTATCCCTTGGACGTTCTTATTGACGATGAAACACAGAAATTGCATCGGAATTAAATAGAAAAAGCACAATGAAGACTTAAGTACAAGAAGACTGACACTTCTTACTGACTATGTTTTGAACCATTCCTGTGGCACTAGTTATAGTTTCCGATGCTTCACTCCTGGTTTATTGTATCCCTTGGACCTTCTTATTGACGATGAAACACAGAAATTGCATTGGAATTAAATACAAGAGGCACAATGCCGACTTATGGACAAGGAGACTGACTCTTTTCACTGACTATGTTTTGAACCATTCCTGTGACACTAGTTATAGATTCCGATGCTTCACTTCAGGATAACTGTATCCCTCTGACCTTCTTATTGACAGTGAAACACAGAAATTGCATCGGAATGAAATACAAAAGGCACAATGCCGACTTAAGTACAAGAAGACTGACTCTTCTTACTGTCTATGTTTTGAACCATCCCTGTGATACTAGTTATAGATTCCGATGCTTCACTTGAGGTTTACTGTATCCCTTGGACCTTCTTATTGACGATGAAATACAGAAATTACATCGGAATTAAATACAAAAGGCAAAATGCCAACTTTAGTACAGAAGACTGACTCTTCTTACTTTCTATGTTTTGAACCATTCCTGTGGAACTAGTTATAGATTCCGATGCTTCACTCCAGGATTACTGTATCCCTTGGACCTTCTTATTGACGATGAAACACAGATATTGCATCGGAATTCAATACAAAAGGCACAATGCTGACTTAAGTACTATAAGACTGACTCTTCCTACTGTCTATGTTTTGAACCATTCCTGAGACACTAGTTATAGATTCCGATGCTTCACTTCAGGCTTACTGTATTCCTTGGACCGTCTTATTGACGATGAAACAAAGTTATTGCATCGGAATTCAATACAAAAGGCACAATGCTGACTTAAGTACTATAAGACTGACTCTTCCTACTGTCTATGTTTTGAACCATTCCTGAGACACTAGTTATAGATTCCGATGCTTCACTTCAGGTTTACTGTATCCCTTGGACCGTCTCATTGACGATGAAACAAAGATATTGCATCGGAATTCAATACAAAAGGCACAATGCCGACTTAACTACAAGAAAACTGACTCTTCTTACTGACTATGCTTTGAACCATTCCTGTGACACTAGTTATAGATTCCGATGCTTAACTTCAGGATTACTGTATCCCTCTGACCTTCTTAGTGACAATGATACATAGAAATTGCATCGGAAATAAATAAAAAACACAATGCCGACTTAAGTACAAGAAGATTGACTCTTCTTACTGTCTATGTTTTGAACCATTCCATTGACACTAGTTATAGATTCCGATGCTACACTCCAGGTTTACTGTACCCCTTGGACGTTCTTATTGACGATGAAACACAGAAATTGCATCGGAATTAAATAGAAAAAGCACAATGAAGACTTAAGTACAAGAAGACTGACACTTCTTACTGACTATGTTTTGAACCATTCCTGTGGCACTAGTTATAGTTTCCGATGCTTCACTCCTGGTTTACTGTATCCCTTGGACCTTCTTATTGACGATGAAACACAGAAATTGCATTGGAATTAAATACAAGAGGCACAATGCCGACTTATGGACAAGGAGACTGACTCTTCTCACTGACTATGTTTTGAACCATTCCTGTGACACTAGTTATAGATTCCGATGCTTCACTTCAGGTTTACTGTATCCCTCTGACCTTCTTAATGACGATGAAACACAGAAATTGCATCGGAATTAAATACAAGAGGCACAATGCCGACTTAAGTACAAGAAGACTGACTCTTCTCACTGTCTATCTTTGAAACATTCCTGTGACACTAGTTATAGATTCCCATGCTTCACTTCAGGTTTACTGTATCCCTCTGACCTTCTCATTGCCAGTGAAACACAGAAATTGCATCGGAATTAAATACGAAAGGCACAATGCCAACTTAAGTACAATAAGACTGACTCTTCTTACTGACTATGATTTGACCCATTCCTGTGACACAAGTTATAGATTCCGATGCTTCACTTCAGGTTTACTGTATCCCTCTGACCTTCTTATTGACGATGAAACTTAGAAATAGCATCGGAATTAAATAGAAAAGGCACAATGCCGACTTAAGTACAAGAAGACTGACTCTTCTTACTGTCTATAGTTTGAACCATTCCTGTGACACTAGTTGTAGTTTCCGATGCTTCACTTCAGGTTAACTGTATCCCTTGGACCTTCTTACTGACGATGAAACACAGAAATTGCATCGGAATTAAATACAAAAGACACAATGCCGACTTAAGTACAAGGAGACTGCCTCTTCCAACTGTCTATGTTTTGAACCATTCCTGTGACACTAGTTATGGATTCCGAAGCTTCACTTCAGGTTAATTGTATCCCTCTGACCTTCTTATTGACGATATAACACAGAAATTGCATCGGAATTAAATGCAAAAAGGCACAATGCCGAATTAGTTACAAGAAGACTGACTCTTCTTACTGCCTATTTTTGAACCAGTCCTGTGACACTAGTTATAGACTCCGATGCTTCACTCCAGGTTTACTGTATCCCATGGACCTTCTTATTGACGATGAAACACAGAAATTGCATCGGAATAAAATGCAAAGGGCACAATGCCGACTTAAGTAAGAGAAGACTGACTCTTCTTACTGTCTATGATTTGAACCATTCCTGTGACATTAGTTATAGATTCCGATGCTTCACTCCAGGTTTACTGTATCCCTTGGACCATCCTATTAACGATGAAACACAGAAATTGCGACAGAATTAAATAGAAAATGCACAATGATGACTTAAGTACAGGAATACTGACTCTTCTTACTGACTATGTTTTGAACCATTCCTGTGACACTAGTTATAGATTCCGATGCTTAACTTCAGGATTACTGTATCCCTCTGACCTTCTTAGTGACAATGATACATAGAAATTGCATCGGAAATAAATAAAAAACACAATGCCGACTTAAGTACATGAAGACTGACTCTTCTTACTGTCTATGTTTTGAACCATTCCTGTGACGCTAGTTGTAGATTCCGATGCTTCACTTCAGTTTTACTGTATCCCTTGGACCTTCTTATTGACGATGAAAGACAGAAATTGCATCGGAATTCAATACAAAAGACACAATGCCGACTTAAGTACAAGAAGATTGACTCTTCTTACTGTCTATGTTTTGAACCATTCCATTGACACTAGTTATAGATTCTGATGCTACACTCCAGGTTTACTGTACCCCTTGGACGTTCTTATTGACGATGAAACACAGAAATTCCATCGGAATTAAATAGAAAAAGCACAATGAAGACTTAAGTACAAGAAGACTGACACTTCTTACTGACTATGTTTTGAACCATTCCTGTGGCACTAGTTATAGTTTCCGATGCTTCACTCCTGGTTTACTGTATCCCTTGGACCTTCTTATTGACGATGAAACACAGAAATTGCATTGGAATTAAATACAAGAGGCACAATGCCGACTTATGGACAAGGAGACTGACTCTTCTCACTGACTATGTTTTGAACCTTTCCTGTGACACTAGTTATAGATTCCGATGCTTCACTTCAGGTTTACTGTATCCCTCTGACCTTCTTATTGACGATGAAACACAGAAATTGCATCGGAATTAAATACAAGAGGCACAATGCCGAATTAAGTACAAGAAGACTGACTCTTCTCACTGTCTATCTTTGAAACATTCCTGTGACACTAGTTATAGATTCCCATGCTTCACTTCAGGTTTACTGTATCCCTCTGACCTTCTCATTGCCAGTGAAACACAGAAATTGCATCGGAATTAAATACGAAAGGCACAATGCCAACTTAAGTACAATAAGACTGCCTCTTCTTACTGACTATGATTTGACCCATTCCTGTGACACAAGTTATAGATTCCGATGCTTCACTTCAGGTTTACTGTATCCCTCTGACCTTCTTATTGACGATGAAACTTAGAAATAGCATCGGAATTAAATAGAAAAGGCACAATGCCGACTTAAGTACAAGAAGACTGACTCTTCTTACTGTCTATAGTTCGAACCATTCCTGTGACACTAGTTGTAGTTTCCGATGCTTCACTTCAGGTTAACTGTATCCCTTGGACCTTCTTACTGACGATGAAACACAGAAATTGCATCGGAATTAAATACAAAAGACACAATGCCGACTTAAGTACAAGAAGACTGCCTCTTCCAACTGTCTATGTTTTGAACTATTCCTGTGACACTAGTTATGGATTCCGAAGCTTCACTTCAGGTTAATTGTATCCCTCTGACCTTCTTATTGACGATATAACACAGAAATTGCATCGGAATTATATGCAAAAAGGCACAATGCCGAATTAATTACAAGAAGACTGACTCTTCTTACTGCCTATTTTTGAACCATTCCTGTGACACTAGTTATAGATTCCGATGCTTCACTTCAGGATTACTGTATCCCTCTGACCTTCTTATTGACAGTGAAACACAGAAATTGCATCGGAATGAAATACAAAAGGCACAATGCCGACTTAAGTACAAGAAGATTGACTCTTCTTACTGTCTATGTTTTGAACCATCCCTGTGATACTAGTTATTGATTGCGATGCTTCACTTGAGGTTTACTGTATCCCTTGGACCTTCTTATTGACGATGAAATACAGAAATTGCATCGGAATTAAATACAAAAGGCAAAATGCCAACTTAAGTACAGAAGACTGACTCTTCTTACTTTCTATGTTTTGAACCATTCCTGTGACACTAGTTATAGATTCCGATGCTTCACTCCAGGATTACTGTATCCCTTGGACCTTCTTATTGACGATGAAACACAGATATTGCATCGGAATTAAATACAAAAGGCACAATGCAGCCTTATGGACAAGAAAACTGACTCTTCCTACAGTCTATGTTTTAAAGCATTCCTGAGACACTAGTTATACATTCCGATGCTTCACTTCAGGTTTACTGTATCCCTTGGACCGTCTTATTGAAGATGAAACAAAGATATTGCATCGGAATTCAATACAAAAGGCACAATGCCGACTTAACTACAAGAAAACTGACTCTCCTACTGACTATGCTTTGAACCATTCCTGTGACACTAGTTATAGATTCCGATGCTTAACTTCAGGATTACTGTATCCCTCTGACCTTCTTAGTGACAATGAAACATGGAAATTGCATCGGAAATAAATAAAAAACACAATGCCGACTTAAGTACATGAAGACTGACTCCTCTTACTGTCATGTTTAGAACCATTCCTGTGACACTAGTTGTAGATTCCGATGCTTCACTTCAGGTTTACTGTATCCCTTGGACCTTCTTATTGACGATGAAAGACAGAAATTGCATCGGAATTAAATACAAAAGACACAATGCCGACTTAAGTACAAGAAGACTGACTCTTCCAACTGTCTTTGTTTTGAAAGATTCCTGTGACACAGGTTGTAGATTCCGATGCTTCACTTCAGGTTTACTGTATCCCTCTGACCGGCTTATTGACGATGAAACACAGAAATTGCATCGGAACTAAATACGAAAGGCACAATGCCAACTTAACTACAAGAAGACTGACTCTTCTTACTATCTATGCTTTGAACCATTCCTTCGACACTAGTTATAGATTCCGATGCTTAACTTCAGGATTACTGTATCCCTCTGACGTTCTTAGTGACGATGAAACACAGAAATTGCATCGGAAATAAATACAAAAACACAATGCCGACTTAAGTGAAAGAATATTGACTCATCTTACTGTCTATGTTTTGAACCGTCCCTGTGACACTAGATATAGTTTCCGATGCTTCACTCCAGGTTTACTGTATCCCTTGGACCTTCTTATTGACGATGAAGCACAGAAATTGCATCGGAATTAAAGACAAAAGGCACAATGCCGAGTTAAATACAAGAAGACTGACTCTTCTTACTGACTATGTTTTGACTCACTCCTGTGACACTACTTATGGATTCCGAATCTTCACTTCAAGTTAAATGTATCCCTCTGACCTTCTTATTGACGATGAAACACAGAAATTGCATCGGAATTAAATACAAATAGCACAATGTCGAATTAAGTACAAGAATACTGACTCATCTTACTGTCTATGTTTTGAACCGTCGCTGTGACACTACTTAAGGATTCCGATGCTTCACTTCAGGTTAACTGTATCCTTCTGACCTTCTTATTGACGACAAAACACAGAAATTGCATCGGAATTAAATACAAAAGGCACAATGCCGTATTAAGTTCAAGAAGACTGACTCTTCTTACTGTCTATTTTTGAACCAGTCCTGTGACACTAGTTATAGACTCTGATGCTTCACTTCAGGTTTACTGTATCCCACGGACCTTCTTTTTGACGATGAAACACAGATATTGCATCGGAATTAAATACAAAAGGCAAAATACCGACTTAAGTACACGAAAACTGACTCTTCTTACTGTCTATGTTTTGAACCATTCCTGTGACACTAGTAATAGATTCCGATGCTACACTCCAGGTTTACTGTATCCCTTGGACGTTCTTATTGACGATGAAACACAGAAATTGCATCGGAATTAAATAGAAAAAGCACAATGAAGACTTAAGTACAAGAAGACTGACACTTCTTACTGACTATGTTTTGAACCATTCCTGTGGCACTAGTTATAGTTTCCGATGCTTCACTCCTGGTTTACTGTATCCCTTGGACCTTCTTATTGACGATGAAACACAGAAATTGCATTGGAATTAAATACAAGAGGCACAATGCCGACTTATGGACAAGGAGACTGACTCTTCTCACTGACTATGTTTTGAACCATTCCTGTGACACTAGTTATAAATTCCGATGCTTCACTTCAGGTTTACTGTATCCCTCTGACCTTCTTATTGACGATGAAACACGGAAATTGCATCGGAATTAAATACAAAAGGCACAATGCCGACTTAAGTACAAGAAGACTGACTCTTCTCACTGTCTATCTTTGAAACATTCCTGTGACACTAGTTATAGATTCCCATGCTTCACTTCAGGTTTACTGTATCCCTCTGACCTTCTCATTGCCAGTGAAACACAGAAATTGCATCGGAATTAAATACGAAAGGCACAATGCCAACTTAAGTACAATAAGACTGACTCTTCTTACTGACTATGATTTGACCCATTCCTGTGACACAAGTTATAGATTCCGATGCTTCACTTCAGGTTTACTGTATCCCTCTGACCTTCTTATTGACGATGAAACTTAGAAATAGCATCGGAATTAAATAGAAAAGGCACAATGCCGACTTAAGTACAAGAAGACTGACTCTTCTTACTGTCCATGGTTTGAACCATTCCTGTGACACTAGTTGTAGTTTCCGATGCTTCACTTCAGGTTAACTGTATCCCTTGGACCTTCTTACTGACGATGAAACACAAAAATTGCATCGGAATTGAATACAAAAGACACAATACCGACTTAAGTACAAGAAGACTGCCTCTTCCAACTGTCTATGTTTTGAACCATTCCTGTGACACTAGTTATAGATTCCGATGCTTAACTTCAGGTTTACTGTATCCCTCTGACCGTCTTATTGACGATGAAACACAGAATTTGCATCGGAATTAAATGGAAAATGCACAATGCCGACTTAAGTTCTAGAAGACTGTCTCTTCTCACTGACTATGTTTTGTACCATTCCTGTGACACTAGTTATGGATTCCGAAGCTTCACTTCAGGTTAATTGAATGCCTCTGACCTTCTTATTGGCGATATAACACAGAAATTGCATCGGAATTAAATGCAAAAAGGCACTATGCCGAATTAATTACAAGAAGACTGACTCTTCTTACTGCCTATTTTTGAACCAGTCCTGTGACACTAGTTATAAGCTCCGATGCTTCACTCCAGGTTTACTGTATCCCATGGACCTTCTTATTGACGATGAAACACAGAAATTGCATCGGAATAAAATGCAAAGGGCACAATGCCGACTTAAGTAAGAGAAGACTGACTCTTCTTACTGTCTATGATTTGAACCATTCCTGTGACATTAGTTATAGATTCCGATGCTTCACTCCAGGTTTACTGTATCCCTTGGACCATCCTATTAACGATGAAACACAGAAATTGCGACAGAATTAAATAGAAAATGCACAATGATGACTTAAGTACAGGAATACCGACTCTTCTTACTGACTATGTTTTGAACCATTCCTGTGACACTAGTTATAGATTCCGATGCTTCACTTCAGGATTACTGTATCCCTCTGACCTTCTTATTGACAGTGAAACACAGAAATTGCATCGGAATGAAATACAAAAGGCACAATGCCGACTTAAGTACAAGAAGATTGACTCTTCTTACTGTCTATGTTTTGAACCATCCCTGTGATACTAGTTATAGATTCCGATGCTTCACTCCAGGATTACTGTATCCCTTGGACCTTCTTATTGACGATGAAACACAGATATTGCATCGGAAATAAATACAAAAGGCACAATGCCGCCTTATGGACAAGAAAACTGACTCTTCCTACAGTCTATGTTTTAAACCATTCCTGAGACACTAGTTATAGATTCCGATGCTTCACTTCAGGTTTACTGTATTCCTTGGACCGTCTTATTGACGATGAAACAAAGATATTGCATCGGAATTCAATACAAAAGGCACAATGCTGACTTAAGTACTAGAAGACTGACTCTTCCTACTGTCTATGTTTTGAACCATTCCTGAGACACTAGTTATAGATTCCGATGCTTCACTTCAGGTTTACTGTATCCCTTGGACCGTCTTATTGACGATGAAACAAAGATATTGCATCGGAATTCAATACAAAAGGCACAATGCCGACTTAACTACAAGAAAACTGACTCTCCTACTGACTATGCTTTGAACCATTCCTGTGACACTAGTTATAGATTCCGATGCTTAACTTCAGGATTACTGTATCCCTCTGACCTTCTTAGAGACAATGAAACATAGAAATTGCATCGGAAATAAATAAAAAACACAATGCCGACTTAAGTACATGAAGACTGACTCTTCTTACTGTCATGTTTTGAACCATTCCTGTGACACTAGTTGTAGATTCCGATGCTTCACTTCAGGTTTACTGTATCCCTTGGACCTTCTTATTGACAATGAAAGACAGAAATTGCATCGGAATTAAATACAAAAGACACAATGCCGACTTAAGTACAAGAAGACTGACTCTTCCAACTGTCTATGCTTTGAAAGATTCCTGTGACACAGGTTGTAGATTCCGATGCTTCACTTCAGGTTTACTGTATCCCTCAGACCGGCTTCTTGACGATGAAACACAGAAATTGCATCGGAACTAAATACGAAAGGCACAATGCCAACTTAAGTACAAGAAGACTGACTCTTCTTACTGACTATGGTTTGAACCATTTCTGTGACACTAGCTATGGATTCCGATGCTTCACTTCAGGTTTACTGTATCCCTCTGACCATCTTATTGACGATGAAACACAGAAATAACCTCGGAATTAAATGGAAAAGGCACAATGCCGACTTAAGTACATGAAGACTGATTCTTCTTACTGTCTATGTTTTGAACCATTCCTGTGACACTAGTTGTAGAATCCGATGCTTCACTTCAGGTTTACTGTATCCTTTGGACCTTCTTATTGACGATGAAACACAGACATTGCATCGGAATTAAAAACAAAAGACACAATGCCGACTTAAGTACAAGAAGACTGACCCTTCCAACTGTCTATGTTTTGAACCACTCCTGTGACACTAGTTATAGATTCCGATGCTTCTCTTCAGGTTTACTGTATCCCCCTGACCGTCTTATTGATAATGAAACACAGAAATTGCATCGGAATTAAATAGAAAATGTACAATGCTGACTTAAGTACTAAAAGACTGACTCTTCCTACTGTCTATCTTTGATCAATTCCTGAGACACTAGTTATAGATTCCGATGCTTCACTTCTGGTTAACTGTATCCCTCTGACCTTCTTATTGACGATAAAACACAGAAATTGCATCGTAATTCAATACAAAAGCATAATGCCGACTTAACTACAAGAAGACTGACTCTTCTTACTATCTATGCTTTGAACCATTCCTTCGACACTAGTTATAGATTCCGATGCTTAACTTCAGGATTACTGTATCCCTCTGACGTTCTTAGTAACGATGAAACACAGAAATTGCATCGGAAATAAATACAAAAACACAATGCCGACTTAAGTGAAAGAATATTGACTCATCTTACTGTCTATGTTTTGAACCGTCCCTGTGACACTAGATATAGATTCCGATGCTTCACTCCAGGTTTACTGTATCCCTTGGACCTTCTTATTGACGATGAAGCACAGAAATTGCATCGGAATTAAACACAAAAGGCACAATGCCGAGTTAAATACAAGAAGACTGACTCTTCTTACTGACTATGTTTTGACTCACTCCTGTGACACTACTTATGGATTCCGAATCTTCACTTCAAGTTAAATGTATCCCTCTGACCTTCTTATTGACGATGAAACACAGAAATTGCATCGGAATTAAATACAAATAGCACAATGTCGAATTAAGTACAAGAATACTGACTCATCTTACTGTCTATGTTTTGAACCGTCGCTGTGACACTACTTAAGGATTCCGATGCTTCACTTCAGGTTAACTGTATCCCTCTGACCTTCTTATTGACGATAAAACACAGAAATTGCATCGGAATTAAATACAAAAGGCACAATGCCGTATTAAGTTCAAGAAGACTGACTCTTCTTACTGTCTATTTTTGAACCAGTCCTGTGACACTAGTTATAGACTCTGATGCTTCACTTCAGGTTTACTGTATCCCACGGACCTTCTTATTGACGATGAAACACAGATATTGCATCGGAATAAAATGCAAAGGGCACAATGCCGACTTAAGTAAGAGAAGACTGACTCTTCTTACTGTCTATGATTTGAACCATTCCTGTGACACTAGTTATAGATTCCGATGCTTCACTCCAGGATTACAGTATCCCTTGGACCTTCTTTTTGACGATGAAACACAGAAATCGCATCGGAATTAAATACAAAAGGCACAATGCCGACTTAACTACAAGAAAACTGACTCTCCTACTGACTATGCTTTGAACCATTCCTGTGACACTAGTTATAGATTCCGATGCTTAACTTCAGGATTACTGTATCCCTCTGACCTTCTTAGTGACAATGAAACATTGAAATTGCATCGGAAATAAATAAAAAACACAATGCCGACTTAAGTACATGAAGACTGACTCTTCTTACTGTCATGTTTTGAACCATTCCTGTGACACTAGTTGTAGATTCCGATGCTTCACTTCAGGTTTACTGTATCCCTTGGACCTTCTTATTGACAATGAAAGACAGAAATTGCATCGGAATTAAATACAAAAGACACAATGCCGACTTAAGTACAAGAAGACTGACTCTTCCAACTGTCTATGCTTTGAAAGATTCCTGTGACACAGGTTGTATATTCCGATGCTTCACTTCAGGTTTACTGTATCCCTCAGACCGGCTTCTTGACGATGAAACACAGAAATTGCATCGGAACTAAATACGAAAGGCACAATGCCAACTTAAGTACAAGAAGACTGACTCTTCTTACTGACTATGGTTTGAACTATTTCTGTGACACTAGCTATGGATTCCGATGCTTCACTTCAGGTTTACTGTATCCCTCTGACCATCTTATTGACGATGAAACACAGAAATAACCTCGGAATTAAATGGAAAAGGCACAATGACGACTTAAGTACATGAAGACTGATTCTTCTTACTGTCTATGTCTTGAACCATTCCTGTGACACTAGTTGTAGAATCCGATGCTTCACTTCAGGTTTACTGTATCCTTTGGACCTTCTTATTGACGATGAAACACAGACATTGCATCGGAATTAAAAACAAAAGACACAATGCCGACTTAAGTACAAGAAGACTGACCCTTCCAACTGTCTATGTTTTGAACCACTCCTGTGACACTAGTTATAGATTCCGATGCTTCACTTCAGGTTTACTGTATCCCCCTGACCGTCTTATTGATAATGAAACACAGAAATTGCATCGGAATTAAATAGAAAATGTACAATGCTGACTTAAGTACTAAAAGACTGACTCTTCCTACTGTCTATCTTTGAACAATTCCTGAGACACTAGTTATAGATTCCGATGCTTCACTTCAGGTTAACTGTATCCCTCTGACCTTCCTATCGACGATAAAACACAGAAATTGCATCGTAATTCAATACAAAAGCATAATGCCGACTTAACTGCAAGAAGACTGACTCTTCTTACTATCTATGCTTTGAACCATTCCTTCGACACTAGTTATAGATTCCGATGCTTAACTTCAGGATTACTGTATCCCTCTGACGTTCTTAGTGACGATGAAACACAGAAATTGCATCGGAAATAAATACAAAAACACAATGCCGACTTAAGTGAAAGAATATTGACTCATCTTACTGTCTATGTTTTGAACCGTCCCTGTGACACTAGATATAGATTCCGATGCTTCACTCCAGGTTTACTGTATCCCTTGGACCTTCTTATTGACGATGAAGCACAGAAATTGCATCGGAATTAAAGACAAAAGGCACAATGCCGAGTTAAATACAAGAAGACTGACTCTTCTTACTGACTATGTTTTGACTCACTCCTGTGACACTACTTATGGATTCCGAATCTTCACTTCAAGTTAAATGTATCCCTCTGACCTTCTTATTGACGATGAAACACAGAAATTGCATCGGAATTAAATACAAATAGCACAATGTCGAATTAAGTACAAGAATACTGACTCATCTTACTGTCTATGTTTTGAACCGTCGCTGTGACACTACTTAAGGATTCCGATGCTTCACTTCAGGTTAACTGTATCCCTCTGACCTTCTTATTGACGATAAAACACAGAAATTGCATCGGAATTAAATACAAAAGGCACAATGCCGTATTAAGTTCAAGAAGACTGACTCTTCTTACTGTCTATTTTTGAACCAGTCCTGTGACACTAGTTATAGACTCTGATGCTTCACTTCAGGTTTACTGTATCCCACGGACCTTCTTATTGACGATGAAACACAGATATTGCATCGGAATAAAATGCAAAGGGCACAATGCCGACTTAAGTAAGAGAAGACTGACTCTTCTTACTGTCTATGATTTGAACCATTCCTGTGACACTAGTTATAGATTCCGATGCTTCACTCCAGGATTACAGTATCCCTTGGACCTTCTTTTTGACGATGAAACACAGAAATTGCAACGGAATTAAATAGGAAAAACACAATGAAGACTTAAGTACAAGAAGACTGACTCTTCTTACTGACTATGTTTTGAAACATTCCTGTGACTCTATTTATAGTTTCCGATGCTTCACTTGAGGTTTACAGTATCCCTTGGACCTTCTTATTGACGATGAAGCACAGAAATTGCATCGGAATTAAATACAAAAGGCACAATGCCAACTTAAGTACAGAAGACTGACTCTTCTTACTTTCTATGTTTTGAACCATTCCTGTGACACTAGTTATAGATTCCGATGCTTCACTCCAAGATTACTGTATCCCTTGGACCTTCTTATTGACGATGAAACACAGATACTGCATCGGAATTAAATACAAAAGGCACAATGCCGCCTTATGGACAAGAAGACTGACTCTTCCTACTGTCTATGTTTTCAACCATTCCTGAGACACTAGTTATAGATTCCGATGCTTCACTTCAGGTTTACTGTATCCCTTGGACAGTCTTATTGACGATGAAACAAAGATATTGCATCGGAATTCAATACAAAAGGCACAATGCCGACTTAAGTACTAGAAGACTGACTCTTTCTACTGTCTATGTTTTGAACCATTCCTGAGACACTAGTTATAGATTCCGATGCTTCACTTCAGGTTTACTGTATCCCTTGGACCGTCTTATTGACGATGAAACAAAGATATTGCATCGGAATTCAATACAAAAGGCACAATGCCGACTTAACTACAAGAAAACTGACTCTTCTTACTGTCTATGCTTTGAACCATTCCTGTGACACTAGTTATAGATTCCGATGCTTAACTTCAGGATTACTGTATCCCTCTGACCTTCGTAGTGACAATGAAACATAGAAATTGCATCGGAAATAAATAAAAAACACAATGCCGACTTAAGTACATGAAGACTGACTCTTCTTACTGTCTATGTTTTGAACCATTCCTGTGACACTTGTTGTAGATTCCGATGCTTCACTTCAGGTTTACTGTATCCCTTGGACCTTCTTATTGACGATGAAATACAGAAATTGCATCGGAATTAAATACAAAAGACACAATGCCGACTTAAGTATAAGAAGACTGACTCTTCCAACTGTCTATGCTTTGAACCATTCCTGTGACACTGGTTATAGATTCCGATGCTTCACTTCAGGTTTACTGTATCCCTCTGACCGGCTTATTGACGATGAAACACAGAAATTGCATCGGAACTAAATACGAAAGGCACAATGCCAACTTAAGTACTAGAAGACTGACTCTTCTTACTGACTATGTTTTGAACCATTTCTGTGACACTAGCTATAGATTCCGATGCTTCACCTCAGGATTACTGTATCCCTCTGACCGTCTTATTGACAATGAAACACAGAAATTGCATCGGAATTAAATTCAAAAGGCACAATGACGACTTAAGTACAAGAAGACTGATTCTTCTTACTGTCTATGTTTTGAACCACTCCTGTGACACTAGTTGTAGAATCCGATGCTTCACTTCAGGTTTACTGTATCCCTTGGACCTTCTTATTGACGATGAAACACAGACATTGCATCGGAATTAAATACAAAAGACACAATGCCGACATAAGTACAAGAAGACTGACCCTTCAAACTGTCTATGTTTTGAACCACTCCTGTGACACTAGTTATAGATTCCGATGCTTCACTTCAGGTTTACTATATCCCTCTGACCGTCTTATTGACAATGAAACACAGAGATTGCATCGGAAATAAATACAAAAACACAATGCCGACTTAAGTGAAAGAATATTGACTCATCTTACTGTCTATGTTTTGAACCGTCCCTATGACACTAGATATAGATTCCGATGCTTCACTCCAGGTTTACTGTATCCCTTGGACCTTCTTATTGACGATGAAGCACAGAAATTGCATCGGAATTAAATACAAAAGGCACAATGCCGACTTAAATAAAAGAAGACTGACTCTTCTTACTGACTATGCTTTGACTCATTCCTGTGACACTACTTATGAATTCCGAATCTTCACATCAGGTTAAATGTATCCCACTGACCTTCTTATTGACGATGAAACACAGAATTTGCATCGGAATTAAATACAAAAGGCACAATGTCGAATTAAGTACAAGAATACTGACTCATCTTACTGTCTATGTTTGAACCGTCCCTGTGACACTACTTAAGGATTCCGATGCTTCACTTCAGGTTAACTGTATCACCCTGACCTTCTTATTGACGATAAAACACAGAAATTGCAACGGAATTACATACAAAAGGCACAATGCCGTATTAAGTACAAGATGACTGATTCTTCTTACTGTCTATTTTTGAACCAATCCTGTGACACTAGTTATAGACTCTGATGTTTCACTCCAGGTTTACAGTATCCCTTGGACCATCTTTTTGACGATGAAACACAGAAATTGCATCGAAATTAAATACAAAAGGCAAAATGCCGACTTAAGTACACGAAGACTGACTCTTCTTACTGTCTATGCTTTGAACCATTCCTGTGACACTAGTTATAGATTCCGATTCTACACTCCAGGTTTACTGTATCCCTTGGACCTTCTTTTTGACGATGAAACACAGTAATTGCATCGGAATTAAATAGGAAAAGCACAATGAAGACTTAAGTACAAGAAGACTGACTCTTCTTACTGACTATGTCTGAACCATTCCTGTGACTCTAGTTGTAGTTTCCGATGCTTCACTTGAGGTTTACAGTATCCCTTGGACCTTCTTATTGACGATGAAGCACAGAAATTGCATCGAAATTAAATACAAAAGGCAAAATGCCGACTTAAGTACACGAAGACTGACTCTTCTTACTGTCTATGTTTTGAACCATTCCTGTGACACTAGTTATAGATTCCGATGCTACACTCCGGGTTTACTGTATCCCTTGGACCTTCTTTTTGACGATGAAACACAGAAATTGCATCGGAATTAAATACAAAAGGCAAAATGCCGACATAAGTACACGAAGACTGACTCTTCTTACTGTCTATGTTTTGAACCATTCCTGTGACACTAGTAATAGATTACGATGCTACACTTCAGGTTTACTGTATCTCTTGGACCTTCTTTTTGACGATGAAACAAAGAATCTGCATCGGAGTTAAAAAGAAAAGGAACAATGTCGACTTAAGTTCAAGAAGACTGTCTCTTCTTACTGTCTATGTTTGAACCATTCCTGTGTCACTAGTTATAGATTCCGATGCTTCACTCCAGGTTTACTGTATACCTTGGACCTTCTTATTGACGATGAAACACAGAAATTGCATCGGAAATAAATAGAAAAGGCACAATGCCGACTTCAGTACAAGAAGACTGACTCTTCTTACTGACTATGTTTTGAACCATTCCTGTGGCACTAGTTATAGTTTCCGATGCTTCACTCCTGTTTTACTGTATCCCTTGGACCTTCTTATTGACGATGAAACACAGAAATTGCATTGGAATTAAATACAAGAGGCACAATGCCGACTTATGGACAAGGAGACTGACTCTTCTCACTGACTATGTTTTGAACCATTGCTGTGACACTAGTTATAGATTCCGATGCTTCACTTCAGGTTTAGTGTATCCCTCCGACCTTCTTATTGACGATGAAACACAGAAATTGCATCGGAATTAAATACAAAAGGCACAATGCCGACATAAGTACAAGAAGACTGACTCTTCTTGCTGTCTATGTTTGAAACATTCCTGTGACACTAGTTATAGATTCCCATGCTTCACTTCAGGTTTACTGTATCCCTCTGACTTTCTCATTGCCGGTGAAACACAGAAATTGCAGCGGATTTAAATACGAAAGGCACAATGCCAACTTAAGTACAAGAAGACTGACTCTCCTTACTGACTATGATTTGACCCATTCCTGTGACACAAGTTATAGATTCCGATGCTTCACTTCAGGTTTACTGTATCCCTCTGACCTTCTTATTGACGATGAAACACAGAAATAGCATCGGAATTAAATAGAAAAGGCACAATGCCCACTTAAGTACAAGAAGACTGACTCTTCTTACTTTCTATGGTTTGAACCATTCCTGTGACACTAGTTGTAGTTTCCGATGCTTCACTTCAGGTTAACTGTATCCCTTGGACCTTCTTATTGACGATGAAACACAGAAATTGCATCGGAATTAAATACAAAAGACACAATGCCGATTTAAGTACAAGAAGACTGCCACTTCCAACTGTCTATGTTTTGAACCATTCCTGTGACACTAGTTATAGATTCCGATACTTCACTTCAGGTTAACTGTATACCTCTGACCGTCTTATTGACGATGAAACACAGAATTTGCATAGGAATTAAATAGAAAATGCACAATGCCGACTTTAGTTCTAGAAGACTGACTCTTCTTACTGACTATGTTTTGAACCATTCCCGTGACACTAGTTATGGATTCCGAAGCTTCACTTCAGGTTAATTGTATCCCTCTGACCTTCTTATTGACGATATAACACAGAAATTGCATCGGAATTAAATACTAAAGGCACAATGCCGAATTAATTACAAGAAGACTGACTCTTCTTACTGTCTATTTTTGAACCAGTCCTGTGACACTAGTTATAGACTCCGATGCTTCACTCCAGGTTTCCTGTATCCCATGGACCTTCTTATTGACGATGAAACACAGAAATTGCATCGTAATAAAATGCAAAGGGCACAATGCCGACTAAAGTAAGAGAAGACTGACTCTTCTTACTGTCTATGATTTGAACCATTCCTGTGACATTAGTTATAGATTCCGATGCTTCACTCCACGTTTACCGTATCCCTTGGACCATCCTATTAACGATGAAACACAGAAATTGCAACAGAATTAAATAGAAAATGCACAATGATGACTTAAGTACAAGAAGACTGACTCTTCTTAATGACTATGTTTTGAACCATTCCTGTGACACTAGTTATAGATTCCGATGCTTCACCTCAGGATTACTGTATCCCTCTGACCGTCTTATTGACAATGAAACACAGAAATTGCATCGGAATTAAATTCAAAAGGCACAATGACGACTTAAGTACAAGAAGACTGACTCTTCTTACTGCCTATGTTTTGAACCATCCCTGTGATACTAGTTATAGATTCCGATGCTTCACTTGAGTTTTACTGTATCCCTTGGACCTTCTTATTGACGATGAAACACAGAAATTGCATCGGAATTAAATACAAAAGGCAAAATGCCAACTTAAGTACAGAAGACTGACTCTTGTTACTTTCTATGTTTTGAACCATTCGTGTGACACTAGTTATAGATTCCGATGCTTCACTCCAGGATTACTGTATCCCTTGGACCTTCTTATTGACGATGAAAGACAGAAATTGCATCGGAATTAAATACAAAAGACACAATGCCGACTTAAGTATAAGAAGACTGACTCTTCCAACTGTCTATGCTTTGAACCATTCCTGTGACACTGGTTATAGATTCCGATGCTTCACTTCAGGTTTACTGTATCCCTCTGACCGGCTTATTGACGATGAAACACAGAAATTGCATCGGAACTAAATACGAAAGGCACAATGCCAACTTAAGTACAAGAAGACTGACTCTTCTTACTGACTATGTTTTGAACCATTTCTGTGACACTAGCTATGGATTCCGATGCTTCACTTCAGGTTTACTGTATCCCTCTGACCATCTTATTGACGATGAAACACAGATATAACCTTGGAATTAAATGGAAAAGGCACAATGCCGACTTAAGTACATGAAGACTGATTCTTCTTACTGTCTATGTTTTGAACCACTCCTGTGACACTAGTTGTAGAATCCGATCCTTCACTTCAGGTTTACTGTATCCCTTGGACCTTCTTATTGACGATGAAACACAGACATTGCATCGGAATTAAATACAAAAGACACAATGCCGACATAAGTACAAGAAGACTGACCCTTCCAACTGTCTATGTTTTGAACCACTCCTGTGACACTAGTTATAGATTCCGATGCTTCACTTCAGGTTTACTATATCCCTCTGACCGTCTTATTGACAATGAAACACAGAAATTGCATCGGAAATAAATACAAAAACACAATGCCGACTTAAGTGAAAGAATATTGACTCATCTTACTGTCTATGTTTTGAACCGTCCCTATGACACTAGATATAGATTCCGATGCTTCACTCCAGGTTTACTGTATCCCTTGGACCTTCTTATTGACGATGAAGCACAGAAATTGCATCGGAATTAAATACAAAAGGCACAATGCCGACTTAAATACAAGAAGACTGACTCTTCTTACTGACTATGTTTTGACTTATTCCTGTGACACTACTTATGGATTCCGAATCTTCACATCAGGTTAAATGTATCCCACTGACCTTCTTATTGACGATGAAACACAGAATTTGCATCGGAATTAAATACAAAAGGCACAATGTCGAATTAAGTACAAGAATACTGACTCATCTTACTGTCTATGTTTGAACCGTCCCTGTGACACTACTTAAGGATTCCAATGCTTCACTTCAGGTTAACTGTATCCCTCTGACCTTCTTATTGACGATAAAACACAGAAATTGCATCGGAATTTCATACAAAAGGCACAATGCCGTATTAAGTACAAGAAGACTGATTCTTCTTACTGTCTATTTTTGAACCAATCCTGTGACACTAGTTATATACTCTGATGTTTCACTCCAGGTTTATAGTATCCCTAGGACCTTCTTTTTGACGATGAAACACAGAAATTGCATCGGAATTAAATACAAAAGGCAAAATGCCGACTTTAGTACACGAAGACTGACTCTTCTTACTGTCTATGCTTTGAACCATTCCTGTGACACTAGTTATAGATTCCGATGCTACACTCCAGGTTTACTGTATCCCTTGGACCTTCTTTTTGACGATGAAACACAGTAACTGCATCGGAATTAAATAGGAAAAGCACAATGAAGACTTAAGTACAAGAAGACTGACTCTTCTTACTGACTATGTTTGAACCATTCCTGTGACTCTAGTTGTAGTTTCCGATGCTTCACTTGAGGTTTACAGTATCCCTTGGACCTTCTTATTGACGATGAAGCACAGAAATTGCATCGGAATTAAATACAAAAGGCAAAATGCCGACTTAAGTACACGAAGACTGACTCTTCTTACTGTCTATTTTTGAACCAGTCCTGTGACACTAGTTATAGACTCTGATGCTTCACTTCAGGTTTACTGTATCCCACGGACCTTCTTATTGACGATGAAACACAGATATTGCATCGGAATAAAATGCAAAGGGCACAATGCCGACTTAAGTAAGAGAAGACTGACTCTTCTTACTGTCTATGATTTGAACCATTCCTGTGACACTAGTTATAGATTCCGATGCTTCACTCCAGGATTACAGTATCCCTTGGACCTTCTTTTTGACGATGAAACACAGAAATTGCAACGGAATTAAATAGGAAAAGCACAATGAAGACTTAAGTACAAGAAGACTGACTCTTCTTACTGACTATGTTTTGAAACATTCCTGTGACTCTATTTATAGTTTCCGATGCTTCACTTGAGGTTTACAGTATCCCTTGGACCTTCTTATTGACGATGAAGCACAGAAATTGCATCGGAATTAAATACAAAAGGCACAATGCCAACTTAAGTACAGAAGACTGACTCTTCTTACTTTCTATGTTTTGAACCATTCCTGTGACACTAGTTATAGATTCCGATGCTTCACTCCAAGATTACTGTATCCCTTGGACCTTCTTATTGACGATGAAACACAGATATTGCATCGGAATTAAATACAAAAGGCACAATGCCGCCTTATGGACAAGAAGACTGACTCTTCCTACTGTCTATGTTTCGAACCATTTCTGTGACACTAGCTATGGATTCCGATGCTTCACTTCAGGTTTACTGTATCCCTCTGACCATCTTATTGACGATGAAACACAGATATAACCTCGGAATTAAATGGAAAAGGCACAATGCCGACTTAAGTACATGAAGACTGATTCTTCTTACTGTCTATGTTTTGAACCACTCCTGTGACACTAGTTGTAGAATCCGATGCTTCACTTCAGGTTTACTGTATCCCTTGGACCTTCTTATTGACGATGAAACACAGACATTGCATCGGAATTAAATACAAAAGACACAATGCCGACATAAGTACAAGAAGACTGACCCTTCAAACTGTCTATGTTTTGAACCACTCCTGTGACACTAGTTATAGATTCCGATGCTTCACTTCAGGTTTACTATATCCCTCTGACCGTCTTATTGACAATGAAACACAGAAATTGCATCGGAAATAAATACAAAAACACAATGCCGACTTAAGTGAAAGAATATTGACTCATCTTACTGTCTATGTTTTGAACCGTCCCTATGACACTAGATATAGATTCCGATGCTTCACTCCAGGTTTACTGTATCCCTTGGACCTTCTTATTGACGATGAAGCACAGAAATTGCATCGGAATTAAATACAAAAGGCACAATGCCGACTTAAATACAAGAAGACTGACTCTTCTTACTGACTATGCTTTGACTCATTCCTGTGACACTACTTATGAATTCCGAATCTTCACATCAGGTTAAATGTATCCCACTGACCTTCTTATTGACGATGAAACACAGAATTTGCATCGGAATTAAATACAAAAGGCACAATGTCGAATTAAGTACAAGAATACTGACTCATCTTACTGTCTATGTTTGAACCGTCCCTGTGACACTACTTAAGGATTCCGATGCTTCACTTCAGGTTAACTGTATCACCCTGACCTTCTTATTGACGATAAAACACAGAAATTGCAACGGAATTACATACAAAAGGCACAATGCCGTATTAAGTACAAGATGACTGATTCTTCTTACTGTCTATTTTTGAACCAATCCTGTGACACTAGTTATAGACTCTGATGTTTCACTCCAGGTTTACAGTATCCCTTGGACCATCTTTTTGACGATGAAACACAGAAATTGCATCGAAATTAAATGCAAAAGGCAAAATGCCGACTTAAGTACACGAAGACTGACTCTTCTTACTGTCTATGCTTTGAACCATTCCTGTGACACTAGTTATAGATTCCGATTCTACACTCCAGGTATACTGTATCCCTTGGACCTTCTTTTTGACGATGAAACACAGTAATTGCATCGGAATTAAATAGGAAAAGCACAATGAAGACTTAAGTACAAGAAGACTGACTCTTCTTACTGACTATGTTTGAACCATTCCTGTGACTCTAGTTGTAGTTTCCGATGCTTCACTTGAGGTTTACAGTATCCCTTGGACCTTCTTATTGACGATGAAGCACAGAAATTGCATCGGAATTAAATACAAAAGGCAAAATGCCGACTTAAGTACACGAAGACTGACTCTTCTTACTGTCTATGTTTTGAACCATTCCTGTGACACTAGTTATAGATTCCGATGCTACACTCCGGGTTTACTGTATCCCTTGGACCTTCTTTTTGACGATGAAACACAGAAATTGCATCGGAATTAAATACAAAAGGCAAAATGCCGACATAAGTACACGAAGACTGACTCTTCTTACTGTCTATGTTTTGAACCATTCCTGTGACACTAGTAATAGATTACGATGCTACACTTCAGGTTTACTGTATCTCTTGGACCTTCTTTTTGACGATGAAACACAGAAACTGCATCGGAGTTAAAAAGAAAAGGAACAATGTCGACTTAAGTTCAAGAAGACTGTCTCTTCTTACTGTCTATGTTTGAACCATTCCTGTGACACTAGTTATAGATTCCGATGCTTCACTCCAGGTTTACTGTATACCTTGGACCTTCTTATTGACGATGAAACACAGAAATTGCATCGGAAATAAATAGAAAAGGCACAATGCCGACTTCAGTACAAGAAGACTGACTCTTCTTACTGACTATGTTTTGAACCATTCCTGTGGCACTAGTTATAGTTTCCGATGCTTCACTCCTGTTTTACTGTATCCCTTGGACCTTCTTATTGACGATGAAACACAGAAATTGCATTGGAATTAAATACAAGAGGCACAATGCCGACTTATGGACAAGGAGACTGACTCTTCTCACTGACTATGTTTTGAACCATTGCTGTGACACTAGTTATAGATTCCGATGCTTCACTTCAGGTTTAGTGTATCCCTCCGACCTTCTTATTGACGATGAAACACAGAAATTGCATCGGAATTAAATACAAAAGGCACAATGCCGACATAAGTACAAGAAGACTGACTCTTCTTGCTGTCTATGTTTGAAACATTCCTGTGACACTAGTTATAGATTCCCATGCTTCACTTCAGGTTTACTGTATCCCTCTGACTTTCTCATTGCCGGTGAAACACAGAAATTGCAGCGGATTTAAATACGAAAGGCACAATGCCAACTTAAGTACAAGAAGACTGACTCTCCTTACTGACTATGATTTGACCCATTCCTGTGACACAAGTTATAGATTCCGATGCTTCACTTCAGGTTTACTGTATCCCTCTGACCTTCTTATTGACGATGAAACACAGAAATAGCATCGGAATTAAATAGAAAAGGCACAATGCCCACTTAAGTACAAGAAGACTGACTCTTCTTACTTTCTATGGTTTGAACCATTCCTGTGACACTAGTTGTAGTTTCCGATGCTTCACTTCAGGTTAACTGTATCCCTTGGACCTTCTTATTGACGATGAAACACAGAAATTGCATCGGAATTAAATACAAAAGACACAATGCCGATTTAAGTACAAGAAGACTGCCACTTCCAACTGTCTATGTTTTGAACCATTCCTGTGACACTAGTTATAGATTCCGATACTTCACTTCAGGTTAACTGTATACCTCTGACCGTCTTATTGACGATGAAACACAGAATTTGCATAGGAATTAAATAGAAAATGCACAATGCCGACTTTAGTTCTAGAAGACTGACTCTTCTTACTGACTATGTTTTGAACCATTCCCGTGACACTAGTTATGGATTCCGAAGCTTCACTTCAGGTTAATTGTATCCCTCTGACCTTCTTATTGACGATATAACACAGAAATTGCATCGGAATTAAATACTAAAGGCACAATGCCGAATTAATTACAAGAAGACTGACTCTTCTTACTGTCTATTTTTGAACCAGTCCTGTGACACTAGTTATAGACTCCGATGCTTCACTCCAGGTTTCCTGTATCCCATGGACCTTCTTATTGACGATGAAACACAGAAATTGCATCGTAATAAAATGCAAAGGGCACAATGCCGACTAAAGTAAGAGAAGACTGACTCTTCTTACTGTCTATGATTTGAACCATTCCTGTGACATTAGTTATAGATTCCGATGCTTCACTCCACGTTTACCGTATCCCTTGGACCATCCTATTAACGATGAAACACAGAAATTGCAACAGAATTAAATAGAAAATGCACAATGATGACTTAAGTACAAGAAGCCTGACTCTTCTTAATGACTATGTTTTGAACCATTCCTGTGACACTAGTTATAGATTCCGATGCTTCACCTCAGGATTACTGTATCCCTCTGACCGTCTTATTGACAATGAAACACAGAAATTGCATCGGAATTAAATTCAAAAGGCACAATGACGACTTAAGTACAAGAAGACTGACTCTTCTTACTGCCTATGTTTTGAACCATCCCTGTGATACTAGTTATAGATTCCGATGCTTCACTTGAGTTTTACTGTATCCCTTGGACCTTCTTATTGACGATGAAACACAGAAATTGCATCGGAATTAAATACAAAAGGCAAAATGCCAACTTAAGTACAGAAGACTGACTCTTGTTACTTTCTATGTTTTGAACCATTCGTGTGACACTAGTTATAGATTCCGATGCTTCACTCCAGGATTACTGTATCCCTTGGACCTTCTTATTGACGATGAAAGACAGAAATTGCATCGGAATTAAATACAAAAGACACAATGCCGACTTAAGTATAAGAAGACTGACTCTTCCAACTGTCTATGCTTTGAACCATTCCTGTGACACTGGTTATAGATTCCGATGCTTCACTTCAGGTTTACTGTATCCCTCTGACCGGCTTATTGACGATGAAACACAGAAATTGCATCGGAACTAAATACGAAAGGCACAATGCCAACTTAAGTACAAGAAGACTGACTCTTCTTACTGACTATGTTTTGAACCATTTCTGTGACACTAGCTATGGATTCCGATGCTTCACTTCAGGTTTACTGTATCCCTCTGACCATCTTATTGACGATGAAACACAGATATAACCTCGGAATTAAATGGAAAAGGCACAATGCCGACTTAAGTACATGAAGACTGATTCTTCTTACTGTCTATGTTTTGAACCACTCCTGTGACACTAGTTGTAGAATCCGATCCTTCACTTCAGGTTTACTGTATCCCTTGGACCTTCTTATTGACGATGAAACACAGACATTGCATCGGAATTAAATACAAAAGACACAATGCCGACATAAGTACAAGAAGACTGACCCTTCCAACTGTCTATGTTTTGAACCACTCCTGTGACACTAGTTATAGATTCCGATGCTTCACTTCAGGTTTACTATATCCCTCTGACCGTCTTATTGACAATGAAACACAGAAATTGCATCGGAAATAAATACAAAAACACAATGCCGACTTAAGTGAAAGAATATTGACTCATCTTACTGTCTATGTTTTGAACCGTCCCTATGACACTAGATATAGATTCCGATGCTTCACTCCAGGTTTACTGTATCCCTTGGACCTTCTTATTGACGATGAAGCACAGAAATTGCATCGGAATTAAATACAAAAGGCACAATGCCGACTTAAATACAAGAAGACTGACTCTTCTTACTGACTATGTTTTGACTCATTCCTGTGACACTACTTATGGATTCCGAATCTTCACATCAGGTTAAATGTATCCCACTGACCTTCTTATTGACGATGAAACACAGAATTTGCATCGGAATTAAATACAAAAGGCACAATGTCGAATTAAGTACAAGAATACTGACTCATCTTACTGTCTATGTTTGAACCGTCCCTGTGACACTACTTAAGGATTCCGATGCTTCACTTCAGGTTAACTGTATCCCTCTGACCTTCTTATTGACGATAAAACACAGAAATTGCATCGGAATTTCATACAAAAGGCACAATGCCGTATTAAGTACAAGAAGACTGATTCTTCTTACTGTCTATTTTTGAACCAATCCTGTGACACTAGTTATATACTCTGATGTTTCACTCCAGGTTTACAGTATCCCTAGGACCTTCTTTTTGACGATGAAACACAGAAATTGCATCGGAATTAAATACAAAAGGCAAAATGCCGACTTTAGTACACGAAGACTGACTCTTCTTACTGTCTATGCTTTGAACCATTCCTGTGACACTAGTTATAGATTCCGATGCTACACTCCAGGTTTACTGTATCCCTTGGA
The DNA here is from genome assembly GCF_021461385.2 of Schistocerca piceifrons. NCBI lineage: Eukaryota > Metazoa > Arthropoda > Insecta > Orthoptera > Acrididae > Schistocerca > Schistocerca piceifrons. The sequence continues at coordinate 637,910 of NW_025727617.1, forward strand.
CCTTCTTTTTGACGATGAAACACAGTAACTGCATCGGAATTAAATAGGAAAAGCACAATGAAGACTTAAGTACAAGAAGACTGACTCTTCTTACTGACTATGTTTGAACCATTCCTGTGACTCTAGTTGTAGTTTCCGATGCTTCACTTGAGGTTTACAGTATCCCTTGGACCTTCTTATTGACGATGAAGCACAGAAATTGCATCGGAATTAAATACAAAAGGCAAAATGCCGACTTAAGTACACGAAGACTGACTCTTCTTACTGTCTATGTTTTGAACCATTCCTGTGACACTAGTTATAGATTCCGATGCTACACTCCGGGTTTACTGTATCCCTTGGACCTTCTTTTTGACGATGAAACACAGAAATTGCGTCGGAATTAAATACAAAAGGCAAAATGCCGACTTAAGTACATGAAGACTGACTCTTCTTACTGTCTATGTTTTGAACCATTCCTGTGACACTAGTAATAGATTCCGATGCTACACTTCAGGTTTACTGTATCTCTTGGACCTTCTTTTTGACGATGAAACACAGAAACTGCATCGGAGTTAAAAAGAAAAGGAACAATGTCGACTTAAGTTCAAGAAGACTGTCTCTTCTTACTGTCTATGTTTGATCCATTCCTGTGACACTAGTTATAGATTCCGATGCTTCACTCCAGGTTTACTGTATACCTTGGACCTTCTTATTGACGATGAAACACAGAAATTGCATCGGAAATAAATAGAAAAGGCACAATGCCGACTTCAGTACAAGAAGACTGACTCTTCTTACTGACTATGTTTTGAACCATTCCTGTGGCACTAGTTATAATTTCCGATGCTTCACTCCTGTTTAACTGTATCCCTTGGACCTTCTTATTGACGATGAAACACAGAAATTGCATTGGAATTAAATACAAGAGGCACAATGCCGACTTATGGACAAGGAGACTGACTCTTCTCACTGACTATGTTTTGAACCATTGCTGTGACACTAGTTATAGATTCCGATGCTTCACTTCAGGTTTAGTGTATCCCTCCGACCTTCTTATTGACGATGAAACACAGAAATTGCATCGGAATTAAATACAAAAGGCTCAATGCCGACATAAGTACAAGAAGACTGACTCTTCTTGCTGTCTATGTTTGAAACATTCCTGTGACACTAGTTATAGATTCCCATGCTTCACTTCAGGTTTACTGTATCCCTCTGACTATCTCATTGCCGGTGAAACACAGAAATTGCAGCGGATTTAAATACGAACGGCACAATGCCAACTTAAGTACAAGAAGACTGACTCTCCTTACTGACTATGATTTGACCCATTCCTGTGACACAAGTTATAGATTCCGATGCTTCACTTAAGGTTTACTGTATCCCTCTGACCTTCTTATTGACGATGAAACACAGAAATAGCATCGGAATTAAATAGAAAAGGCACAATGCCCACTTAAGTACAAGAAGACTGACTCTTCTTACTTTCTATGGTTTGAACCATTCCTGTGACACTAGTTGTAGTTTCCGATGCTTCACTTCAGGTTAACTGTATCCCTTGGACCTTCTTATTGACGATGAAAAACAGAAATTGCATCGGAATTAAATACAAAAGACACAATGCCGACTTAAGTACAAGAAGACTGCCACTTCCAACTGTCTATGTTTTGAACCATTCCTGTGACACTAGTTATAGATTCCGATACTTCACTTCAGGTTAACTGTATACCTCTGACCGTCTTATTGACGATGAAACACAGAATTTGCATCGGAATTAAATAGAAAATGCACAATGCCGACTTTAGTTCTAGAAGACTGACTCTTCTTACTGACTATGTTTTGAACCATTCCCGTGACACTAGTTATGGATTCCGAAGCTTCACTTTAGGTTAATTGTATCCCTCTGACCTTCTTATTGACGATATAACACAGAAATTGCATCGGAATTAAATACAAAAGGCACAATGCCGAATTAATTACAAGAAGACTGACTCTTCTTACTGTCTATTTTTGAACCAGTCCTGTGACACTAGTTATAGATTCCGATGCTTCACTTCAGGATAACTGTATCCCTCTGACCGTCTTATTGACAATGAAACACAGAAATTGCATCGGAATTAAATTCAAAAGGCACAATGACGACTTAAGTACAAGACGACTGACTCTTCTTACTGTCTATGTTTTGAACCATCCCTGTGATACTAGTTATAGATTCCGATGCTTCACTTGAGTTTTACTGTATCCCTTGGACCTTCTTATTGACGATGAAACACAGAAATTGCATCGGAATTAAATACAAAAGGCAAAATGCCAACTTAAGTACAGAAGACTGACTGTTGTTACTTTCTATGTTTTGAACCATTCGTGTGACAATAGTTATAGATTCCGATGCTTCACTCCAGGATTACTGTATCCCTTGGACCTTCTTATTGACGATGAAACACAGAAATTGCATCGGAATTAAATACAAAAGGCACAATGCCGCCTTATGGAAAAGAAGACTGACTCTTCCTACTGTCTATGTTTTGAACCATTCCTGAGACACTAGTTATAGATTCCGATGCTTCACTTCAGGTTTACTGTATCCCTTGGACCGTCTTATTGACGATGAAACAAAGATATTGCATCGGAATTCAATACAAAAGGCACAATGCCGACTTAACTACAAGAAAACTGACTCTTCTTACTGACTATGCTTTGAACCATTCCTGTGACACTAGTTATAGATTCCGATGCTTAATTTCAGGATTACTGTATCCCTCTGACCTTCTTATCGACAATGAAACACAGAAATTGCATTGGAAATAAATAAAAAACACAATGCCGACTTATGTACATGAAGACTGACTCTTCTTACTGTCTATGTTTTGAACCATTCCTGTGACACTAGTTGTAGATTCCGATGCGTCACTTCAGGTTTACTATATCCCTCTGACCGGCGTATTGACGATGAAACACAGAAATTGCATCGGAACTAAATACGAAAGGCACAATGCCAACTTAAGTACAAGAAGACTGACTCTTCTTACTGACTATGGTTTGAACCATTTCTGTGACACTAGCTATGGATTCCGATGCTTCACTTCAGGTTTACTGTATCCCTCTGACCTTCTTATTGACGATGAAACACGGAAATAACCTCGGAATTAAATGGAAAAGGCTCAATACCGACTTAAGTACATGAAGACTGATTCTTCTTACTGTCTATGATTTGAACCATTCCTGTGAAACTAGTTGGAGAATCCGATGCTTCACTTCAGGTTTACAGTATCCCTTGGACCTTCTTATTGACGATGAAACACAGACATTGCATCGGAATAAAATACAAAAGACACAATGCCGACTTAAGTACAAGAAGACTGACCCTTCCAACTGTCTATGTTTTGAACCACTCCTGTGACACTAGTTATAGATTCCGATGCTTCACTTCAGGTTTACTGTATCCCTCTGACCGTCTTATTGACAATGAAACACAGAAATTGCATCGGAAATAATTAGAAAATGTACAATGCTGACTTAAGTACTAGAGGACTGACTCTTCCTACTGTCTATTTTTGAACCATTCCTGAGACACTAGTTATAGATTCCGATATTAACTCATCTTACTGTCTATGTTTTGAACCGTCCCTGTGACACTAGATATAGATTCCGATGCATCACTCCAGGTTTACTGTATCCCTTGGACGTTCTTATTGACGATGAAACACAGAAATTGCATCGGAATTAAATATAAAAGGCACAATGAAGACTTAAGTACAAGAAGACTGACTCTTCATACTGTCTATGTTTGAAACATTCCTGTGACACTAGTTATAGATTCCGATGCTTCACTTCTGGTTTACTGTATCCCTCTGACCTTCTCATTGCCGGTGAAACACAGAAATTGCATCGAAATTAAATACGAAAGGCACAATGCCAAATTAAGTGAGAAGACTGACTCATCTTACTGACTATGATTTGACCCATTCCTGTGACACAAGTTATAAATTCCGATGCTTCACTTCAGGTTTACTGAATCCCTCTGACCTTCTTATTGACGATGAAACACAGAAATAGCATCGGAATTAAATAGAAAATGCACAATGCCGCCTGAAGTTCTAGAAGACTGACTCTTCTTACTGACTATGTTTTGAACCATTCCTGTGACACTAGTTATGGATTCCGAAGCTTCACTTCAGGTGAATTGTATCCCTCTGACCTTCTTATTGACGATGAACCACAGAAATTGCATCGGAATTAAATACAAAAGGCACAATGCCGAATTAAGTACAAGAAGACTGACTCTTCTTACTGTCTATTTTTGAACCAGTCCTGTGACACTAGTTATAGACTCCAATGCGTCACTCCAGGTTTACTGTATCCCATGGACATTCTTATTGACGATGAAACACAGAAGTTGCATCGGAATTAAATACAAAAGGCTCAATGCCGACTTAAGTACAAGAAGATTGACTCTTCTTACTGTCTATGTTTTGAACCATTCCATTGACACTAGTTATAGATTCCGATGCTTCACTCCAGGTTTACTGTATCCCTTGGACGTTCTTATTGACGACGAAACACAGAAATTGCATTGGAATTAAATACAAGAGGCACAATGTCGACTTATGGACAAGGAGACTGACTCTTCTCTCTGACTATGTTTTGAACCATTCCTGTGACACTAGTTATAGATTCCGATGCTTCACTTCAGGTTAACTGTATCCCTCTGACCTTCTTATTAACGATGAAACACAGAAATTGCATCGGAATTAAATACAAAAGGCACAATGCCGCCTTAAGTACAAGAAGACTGACTCTTCTTACTGTCTATGATTGAAACATTCCTGTGACACTAGTTATAGATTCCGATCCTTCACTTCAGGTTTACTGTATCCCTCTGACCTTCTCATTACCGGTGAAACACAGAAATTGCATCGGAATTAAATACGAAAGGCACAATGCCAACTTAAGTACAAGAAGACTAACTCTTCTTACTGACTATGATTTGACCCTTTCCTGTGACACAAGTTATAGATTCCGATGCTTAACTTCAGGTTTACTGTATCCCTCTGACCTTCTTATTGACGATGAAACACAGAAATAGCATCGCAATTAAATAGAGAAGGCACAATGCCGACTTAAGTACAATAAGACTGACTCTTCTTACTGTCTATGGTTTGAACCATTTCTGTGACACTAGTTGTAGTTTCCGATGCTTCACTTCAGGTTAACTGTATCCCCTGGACCTTCTTATTGACGATGAAACACTGAAATTGCATCGGAATTAAATACAAAAGACACAATGCCGTCTAAAGTACAAGAAGACTGCCTCTTCCAACTGTCTATGTTTTGAACCATTCCTGTGACACTAGTTATAGATTCCGATGCTTCACTTCAGAATTACTGCATCCCTCTTACCTTTTTATTGACAATGAAACACAGAAATTGCATCGGAATTTAATACAAAAGGCACAATGCTTACTTAAGTACAAGAAGACTGACTCTTCTTACTGTCTATGTTTTGAACCATCCCTGTGATAATAGTTATAGATTCCGATGCTTCACTTGAGGTTTACTGTATCCCTTGCACCTTCTTATTGTCGATGAAACACAGAAATTGGATCGGAATTAAATACAAAAGGCAAAATGCCAACTTAAGTACAGAAGACTGACTCTTCTTACTTTCTATGTTTTGAACCATTCCTGTGACACTAGTTATAGATTCCGATGCTTCACTCCAGGATTACTGAATCCCTTGGACCTTCTTGTTGACGATGAAACACAGATATTGCATCGGAATTAAATACAAAAGGCACAATGCCGCCTTATGGACAAGAAGACTGACTCTTCCTACTGTCTATGTTTTGAACCATTCCTGAGACACTAGTTATAGATTCCGATGCTTCACTTCAGGTTTACTGTATCCCTTGGACCGTCTTATTGACGATGAAACAAAGATATTGCATCGGAATTCAATACAAAAGGCACAATGCCAACTTAAGTACTAGATGACTGACTCTTCCTACTGTCTATGTTTTGAACCATTCCTGAGACACTAGTTATAGATTCCGATGCTTCACTTCAGGTTTACTGTATCCCTTGGACCGTCGTATTGACGATGAAACAAAGATATTGCATCGGAATTCAATACAACCGACACAATGCCGACTTCAGTACAAGAAGACTGACTCTTCCAACTGTCTATGTTTTGAACCATTCCTGTGACACTGGTTTTCGATTCCGATGCTTCACTTCAGGTTTACTGTATCCCTCTGACCGGCTTATTGACGATGAAACACAGAAATAGCATCGGAACTAAATACGAAAGGCACAATGCCAACTTAAGTACAAGAAGACTGACTCTTCTTACTGACTATGGTTTGAACCATTTCTGTGACACTAGCTATGGATTCCGATGCTTCACTTCAGGTTTACTGTATCCCTCTGACCTTCGTATTGACGATGAAACACAGAAATAACCTCGGAATTAAATGGAAAAGGCACAATGCCGACTTAAGTACGATAAGACTGACTCTTCTTACAGACTATGGTTTGAACCATTCCTGTGACACTAGTTGTAGTTTCCGATGCTTCACTTCAGGTTAACTGTATCCCTTGGACTTTCTTATTGACGATGAAACACAGAAATTGCATCGGAATTAAATACAAAAGACCCAATGCCGACTTAAGTACAAGAAGACTGCCTCTTCCAACTGTCTATGTTTTGAACCATTCCTGTGACACTAGTTATAGATTTCGATGCTTCACTTCAGGTTTACTGTATCCCTCTGACCGTCTTATTGACGATGAAACACAGAATTTGCATCGGAATTAGATAGAAAATGCACATTGCCGACTTAAGTTCTAGAAGACTGACTCTTCTTACTGACTATGTTTTGAACCATTCCTGTGACACTAGTTATGGATTCCGAAGCTTCCCTTCAGGTTAATTGTATCCCTCTGACCTTCTTATTGACGATGAAACACAGAAACAGCATCGGAATTAAATACAAAAGGCACAATGCCGAATTAAGTACAAGAAGACTGACTCTTCTAACTGTCTATTTTTGACCAGTCCTGTGACACTAGTTATAGACTCCGATGCTTCACTCCAGGTTTACTGTATCCCATGGACCTTCTTATTGACGATGAAACACAAAACTTGCATCGGAATAAAATGCAAAGGGCACAATGCCGACTTAAGTAAGAGAAGACTGACTCTTCTTACTGTCTATGTTTTGAACCATCCCTGTGATACTAGTTATAGATTCCGATGCTTCACTTGAGGTTTACTGTATCCCTTGGACCTTCTTATTGACGATGAAACACTGAAATTGCATCGGAATTAAATACAAAAGGCAGAATGCCAACTTAAATACAGAAGACTGACTCTTCTTACTTTCTATGTTTTAACCATTCCTGTGACACTAGTTATAGATTCCGATGCTTCACTCCAGGATTACTGTATCCCTTGGACCTTCTTATTGACGATGAAACACAGATATTGCATCGGAATTAAATACAAAAGGCACAATGCCGCCTTATGTACAAGAAGACTGACTCTTCCTACTGTCTATGTTTTGAACCATTCCTGAGACACTAGTTATAGATTCCGATGCTTCACTTCAGGTTTACTGTATCCCTCTGACCTTCTCATTGCCGGTGAAACACAGAAATTGCATCGGAATTAAATACGAAAGGCACAATGCCAACTTAAGTACAAGAAGACTAACTCTTCTTACTGACTATGATTTGACCCATTCCTGTGACACAAGTTATAGATTCCGATGCTTCACTTCAGGTTTACTGTATCCCTCTGACCTTCTCATTGCCGGTGAAACACAGAAATTGCATCGGAATTAAATACAAAAGGCACAATGCCGACTTAAGTACAAGAAGACTGACTCTTCTTACTGTCTATGTTTGAAACATTCCTGTGACACTAGTTATATTTTCCGATGCTTCACTTCAGGTTTACTGTGTCCCTCTGACCTTCTCATTGCCGGTGAAACACAGAAATTACATCGGAATTAAATACGAAAGGCACAATGCCAACTTAAGTACAAGAAGGCTAACTCTTCTTACTGACTATGATTTGACCCATTCCTGTGACACAAGTTATAGATTCCGATGCTTCACTTCAGGTTTACTGTATCCCATGGACCTTCTTATTGACGATGAAACACAGAACTTGCATCGGAATAAAATGCAAAGGGCACAATGCCGACTTAAGTAAGAGAAGACTGACTCTTCTTACTGTCTTTGATTTGAACTATTCCTGTGACTTTAGTTATAGATTCCGATGCTTCACTCCAGGTTTACTGTATCCCTTGGACCATCCTATTAACGATGAAACACAGAAATTGCAACAGAATTAAATAAAAATGCACAATGATGACTTAAGAACAAGAAGACTGACTTTTCTTACTGACTATGCTTTGAACCATTCCTGTGACACTAGTTGTAGATTCCGATGCTTCACTTCAGAATTACTGTATCCCTCTGACCTTCTTATTGACGATGATAGACAGAAATTGCATCGGAATTAAATACAAAAGACACAATGCCGACTTCAGTACAAGTAGACTGACTCTTTCAACTGTCTATGTTTTGAACCATTACTGTGACACTGGTTATAGATTCCGATGCTTCACTTCAGGTTTACTGTATCCCTCTGACTGGCTTATTGACGATGAAACACAGAAATTGCATCGGAATTAAATAGAAAAGGCACAATGCCGACTTAAGTACTAGAAAAATGACTCTTCTTCCTGACTATGTTTTGAACCATTCCTGTGACACTACTTATGGATTCCGATGCTTCACTTCAGGTTTACACTATCCCTCTGACCTTATTGACGATGAAACACAGAAATTGCATCGGAATTAAATACAAAAGCACAACTCCGAATTAAGGACAAGAAGACTGACTCTTCTTACTGACTATGCCTTTGAACCATTCCTGTGACACTAGCTATAGATTCCGATGCTTCACTTCAGGTTTACTGTATCCTTCTGACGTTCTTATTGACGATGAAACTCAGAAGTTGCATCGGAATTAAATACAAAAGGCACAATGCCGACTTAAGTACAAGAAGACTGACTCTTCTTACTGTCTATTTTTGAACCAATCCTGTGACACTAGTTATAGACTCCGATGCTTCACTTCAGGTTTCCTGTATCCCTCTGACCTTCTCATTGCCGGTGAAAAACAGATATTGCATCGGAATTAAATACGAAAGGCACAATGCCAACTTTAGTACAAGAAGACTGACTCTTCTTACTGTCTATGTTTTGAACCATTCCATTGACACTAGTTATAGATTCCGATGCTTCACTCCTGGTTACTGTACCCCTTGGACGTTCTTATTGACGATGAAACACAGAAATTGCATCGGAATTAAATAGAAAAGGCACAATGAAGACTTAATTACAAGAAGACTGACTCTTCTTACTGACTATGTTTTGAACCATTCCTGTGACACTAGTTATAGTTTCCGATGCTTCACTCCAGGTTTACTGTATCCCTTGGACCTTCTCATTGACGATGAAACACAGAAATTGCATTGGAATTAAATACAAGAAGCACAATGCCGACTTATGGACAAGGAGACTGACTCTTCTCACTGACTATGTTTTGAACAATTCCTGTGACACTAGTTATAGATTCCGATGCTTCACTTCAGGTTTACTGTATCCCTCTGACCTTCTTATTGACGATGAAACACAGAAATTGCATCGGAATTAAATACAAAAGGCACAATGCCGACTTAAGTACAAGAAGACTGACTCTTCATACTGTCTATGTTTGAAACATTCCTGTGACACAAGTTATAGATTCCGATGCTTCACTTCAGGTTTCCTGTATCCCTCTGACCTTCTCATTGCCGGTGAAAAACAGAAATTGCATCGGAATTAAATACGAAAGGCACAATGCTAACTTAAGTACAAGAAGACTGACTCTTCTTACTGACTATGATTTGACCCATTCCTGTGACACAAGTTATAGTTTCCGATGCTTCACTTCAGGTTTACTGTATCACTTGGACCTTCTTACTGACGATGAAACACAGAAATTGCATCGGAATTAAATACAAAAGACACAATGCCGACTTAAGTACAAGAAGACTGCCTCTTCCAATTGTCTATGTTTTGAACCATTCCTGTGACACTAGTTATAGATTCCGATGCTTCACTTCAGGTTAACTGTATCCCTCTGACCGTCTTATTGACGATGAAACACAGAATTTGCATCGGAATTAAATAGAAAATGCACAAAGCCGACTTAAGTTCTAGAAGACTGACTCTTCTTACTGACTATGTTTCGAACCATTCCTGTGACACTAGTTATGGATTCCGAAGCTTCACTTCAGTTTAACTGTATCCCTCTGACCTTCTTATTGACGATGAAACACAGAAATTACATCGGAATTAAATGCAAAAGGCACAATGCCGAATTAAGTACAAGAAGACTGACTCTTCTTTCTGTCTATTTTTGAACCAGTCCTGTGACACTAGTTATAGACTCCGATGCTTCACTTCAGGTTTACTGTATCCCATGGACCTTCGTATTGACGATAAAACACAGAAATTGCATCGGAATAAAATGCAAAGGGCACAATGCCGACTTAAGGAAGAGAAGACTGACTCTTCTTACTGCCTATGATTTGAACCATTCCTGTGACATTAGTTATAGATTCCGATGCTTCACTCCAGGTTTACTGTATCCCTTGGACCATCCTATTAACGATGAAACACAGAAATTGCAACAGAAATAAATAGAAAATGCACAATGATGACTTAAGTACAGGAAGACTGACTCTTCTTACTGACTATGTTTGAACCATTCCTGTGACACTAGTTATAGATTCCGATGCTTCACTTCAGGATTACTGTATCCCTCTGACTTTCTTGTTGACAATGAAACACAGAAATTGCATCGGAATTAAATACAAAAGGCACAATGCCGACTTAAGTACAAGAAGACTGACTCTTCTTACTGTCTATGTTTTGAACCATCCCTGTGATACTAGTTATAGATTCCAATGCTTCACTTTAGGTTTACTGTATCCCTTGGACCTTCTTATTGACGATGAAACACAGAAATTGCATCGGAATTAAATACAAAAGGCAAAATGCCAACTTAAGTACAGAGGACTCACACTTCTTACTTTGTATGTTTTGAACCATTCCTGTGACACTAGTTATAGATTCCGATGCTTCACTTGAGGTTTACTGTATCCCTTGGATCTACTTATTGACGATGAAACACAGATATTGCATCGGAATTAAATACAAAAGGCACAATGCCGCCTTATGGACAAGAAGAATGACTTTTCTTACTGACTATGTTTTGAACCATTCCTGTGACACTAGCTATAGATTCCGGTGGTTCACTTCAGGTTTACTGTATCCCTCTGACCTTCTTATTGACTATGAAAGACAGAAATTGCATCGGAATTAAATACAAAAGGCAAAATGCCGACTTAAGTACAAGAAGATTGACTCTTCTTACTGTCTATGTTTTGAACAATTCCATTGACACCAGTTATAGATTCCGATGCTTCACCGCCGGTTTACTGTATCCCTTTGACTTTCTTATTGACGATGAAAGACAGAAATTGCATCGGAATTAAATAGAAAAGGCACAATGAAGACTTAAGTACAAGAAGACTGACTCTTCTTCCTGACTATGTTTTGAACCATACCTGTGACACTAGTTATAGTTTCCGATGTTTCACTTCAGGTTTACTGTATCCCTTGGACCTTCTTATTGACGATGAAACACAGAAATTGCATCGGAATTAAATACAAAAGGCAAGATGCCGACTTAAGTACACGAAGACTGACTCTTCTTACTGTCTTTGTTTTGAACCATTCCTGTGACACTAGTTATAGATTCCGATGCTACACTCCAGGTTTACTGTACCCTTGGACATTCTTATTGACGATGAAACACAGTAATTGCATCGGAATTAAATACAAAAGGCAAAATGCCGAATTAAGTACAAAAGACTGACTCTTCTTACTGTCTATTTTTGAACCAGTCCTGTGACACTAGCTATAGATTCCGATGCTTCACTTCAGGTTTACTGTATCCCTCTGTCCTTATTGACGATGAAACACAGAAATTGCATCGGAATTAAATACAAAAGGCACAATGCCGACTTAAGTTCAAGAAGACTGACTCTTCTTACTTTCTATGTTTTGAACCATTCCTGTGTCACTAGTTATAGAATTCGATGCTACAGCCCAGGTCTACTGTATCCCTTGGACCTTCTTACAGACGATGAAACACAGAAATTGCATCGGAATTAAATACAAAAGGCACAATGCCGACCTAAGTACAAGAAGACTGACTCCTCTTACTGTCTATGTTTTGAACCATTCCATTGACACTAGTCATAGATTCCGATGCTTCACTCCAGCTTTACTGTATCCCTTGGACCTTCTTATTGACGATGAAATACAGAAATTGCATCGGAATTAAATAGAAAAGGCACAATGAAGACTTAAGTAAAAGAAGACTGACTCTTCTTACTGAATAAGTTTTGAACCATTCCTGTGACACTAGTTATAGATTCCGATGCTTCACTTCAGGATCACTGTATCCCTTGGACCTTCTAATTGACGATGAAACACAGAAATTGCATCGGAATTAAATACAAAAGGCAAAATGCCGACATAAGTACATGAAGACTGACTCTTCTTACTGTCTATGTTTTGAACCATTCCTGTGACACTAGTTATAGAATTCGATGCTACAGTCCAGGTCTACTGTATCCCTTGGACCTTCTTACAGACGATGAAACACAGAAATTGCATCGGAATTAAATACAAAAGGCACAATGCCGACCTAAGTACAAGAAGACTGACTCCTCTTACTGTCTATGTTTTGAACCATTCCATTGACACTAGTCATAGATTCCGATGCTTCACTCCAGCTTTACTGTATCCCTTGGACCTTCTTATTGACGATGAAATACAGAAATTGCATCGGAATTAAATAGAAAAGGCACAATGAAGACTTAAGTAAAAGAAGACTGACTCTTCTTACTGAATAAGTTTTGAACCATTCCTGTGACGCTAGTTATAGATTCCGATGCTTCACTTCAGGATCACTGTATCCCTTGGACCTTCTAATTGACGAAGAAACACAGATATTGCATCAGAATTAAATACAAAATGCAAAATGCCGACTTAAGTACACGAAGACTGACTCTTATTACTGTCTATAGTTTGAACCATTCCTGTGACACTAGTTATAGATTCCGATGCCTCACTCCAGGTTTACTGTATCCCTTGGACCTTCTTATTGATGATGAAACACAGAAATTGCATCGGAATTAAATAGAAAAGTCACAATGCCGACTTAAGTACAAGAAGACTGACTCTTCTTACTGACTATGTTTTGAACCATTCCTGTGACACTAGTTATAGATTCCGATGCTTTACTTCAGGTTTACTGTATACCCTGGACCTTTCTTATTGACGATGAAATACAGAAATTGCATCGGAATGATATACAAAAGGCACAATGCCGACTTAAGGACAAGAAGACTGACTGTTCTTACTGACTATGTTTTGAACCAATCCTGTGACACTAGTTATAGATTCCGATGCTTCACTTCAGGACTACTGTATCCCTCTGACCTTCTTATTGACGATGAAACACAGAAATTGCATCGGAATTAAATACAAAAGGCAAAACGCCGACTTAAGTACACGAAGACTGACTCGTCTTACTGTCTATGTTTTGAACCATTCCTGTGACACTAGTTATATATTCCGATGCTTCACTCCAGGTTTACTGTATCCCTTGGACCTTCTTATTGACGATGAAACACAGAAATTGCATCGGAATTAAATAGAAAAGGCACAATGAAGACTTATGTACAAGAAGACAGACTCTTCTAACTGACTATGTTTTGAACCTTTCCTGTGACACTAGTTATAGATTCCGATGCTACACTTCAGGTTTATTGTATCCCTCTGACCTTCTTATTGACGATGAAACACAGAAATTGCATCGGAATTAAATAGAATAGGCACAATGTCGACTTAAGTACAAGAAGACTGACTCTTCTTACTGTCTATGTTTGAAGCATTCCTGTGTCACTAGTTATAGATTCCGATGCTTCACTCCAGGTTTACTGTATCCCTTGGACCTTCTTATTGACGATGAAACACAGAAATTGCATCGGAATTAAATAGAAAAGGCACAATGCCGACTTAAGTAAAAGAAGACTGACTCTTCTTACTGACTATGTTTTGAACCATTCCTGTGACACTAGTTATAGATTCCGATGCTTCACTTCAGGTTTACTTTATACCTTGGACCTTCGTATTGACGATGAAACACAGAAATTGCATCGGAATTAAATACAAAAGGTACAATTCCGACTTAAGTACAAGAAGACTGACTCTTCTACTGTCTATGTTTGAACCATTCCTGTGACACTAGTTTTGGATTCCGATGCTTCACTTCAGGTTTACTGTATCCCTCTGACCTTATTGCCGATGAAACACAGAAATTGCATCGGAATTAAATACAAAAGGCACAATGCCGACTTAAGTACAAGAAGACTGACTCTTCTTACTGACTATGTTTTGATCCATTTCTGTGACACTAGTTATGGATTCCGATGCTTCACTTCATTTTTACTGTATCCCTCTGATCTTCTTATTGACGATGAAACACAGAAATTGCATCGGAATTAAATACAAAAGGCACAATGCGGAATTAAGTACAAGAAGACTGACTCTTCTTACTGTCTATTTTTGAACCAGTCCTGTGACACTAGTTATAGACTCCGATGCTTCACTCCAGGTTTACTGTATCCTTTGGACCTTCTTATTGACGATGAAACACAATATTTGCATCGGAATTAAATACAAATGGCACAATGCCGACTTAAGTAAAAGAAGTCTGACTCTTGTTACTGTCTATGATTTGAACCATTCCTGTGACACTAGTTACAGATTCCGATGCTTCACTCCAGGTTTACTGTATCCCTTGGACCTTCTTATTGACGATGAAACACAGAAATTGCATCAGAATTAAATAGAAAATGCACAATGATGACCTAAGGACAAGAAGACTGACTATTCTTACTGACTACGTTTTGAACCATACCTGTGACACTTGTTATAGATTCCGATGCTTCACTTCAGGATTACTGTATCCCTCTGACCTTCTTATTGACGATGAAACACAGAAATTGCATCGGAATTAAATACAAAAGGCACAATGCCGACTTCAGTACAAGAATACTGACTCTTCTTACTGTCTATGTTTTGAACCATTCCTGTGACACTAGTTATATATTCCGATGGTTCACTTAAGGTTTACTGTATCCCTTGGACCTTCTTATTGACGATGAAACACAGAAATTGCATCGGAATCAAATAGAAAAAGCACAATGAAGACTTAAGTACAAGCTGACTGACTCTTCTTACTGACTATGTTTTGAAAAATTCCTGTGACACTAGTTATAGATTCCGATGCTTCACTTCAGGTTTACTGTATCCCTTGGACCTTCTTATTGACGATGAAACACAGAAATTGCATCGGAATTAAATACAAAAGACAAAATGCGACATAAGTACATGAAGACTGACTCTTCTTACTGTCTATGTTTTGAACCATTCCTGTGACACTAGTTATAGATTTCGATGCTACAGTCCAGGTCTACTGTATCACTTGGACCTTGTTACTGACGATGAAACACAGAAATTGCATCGGAAATAAATACGAAAGGCACAATGCCGACCTAAGTACAAGAAGACTGACTCCTCTTACTGTCTATGTTTTGAACCATTCCATTGACACTAGTCATAGATTCCGGTGCTTCACTCCAGCTTTACTGTATCCCTTGGACCTTCTCATTGACGATGAAACACAGAAATTGCATCGGAATTAAATAGAAAAGGCACAATGAAGACTTAAGTAAAAGAAGACTGACTCTTCTTACTGAATAAGTTTTGAACCATTCCTGTGACACTAGTTATAGATTCCGATGCTTCACTTGAGGTTCACTGTATCCCTCGGACCTTCTAATTGACGAAGAAACACAGAAATTGCATCAGAATTAAATACAAAAAGCAAAATGCCGACTTAAGTACACGAAGACTGACTCTTATTACTGTCTATGGTTTGAACCATTCCTGTGACACTAGTTACAGATTCCAATGCCTCACTCCAGGTTTACTGTATCCCTTGGACCTTCTTATTGACGATGGAACACAGAAATTGCATCGGAATTAAATAGAAAAGGCACAATGCCGACTTAAGTACAAGAAGACTGACACTTCTTACTGACTATGTTTTGAACCATTCCTGTGCACTAGTTATAGATTCCGATGCTTCACTTCAGGTTTACTGTATACCCTGGACCTTTCTTATTGACGATGAAATACAGAAATTGCATCGGAATGATATACAAAAGGCACAATGCCGACTAAAGGACGAGAAGACTGACTGTTCTTACTGACTACGTTTTGAACCAATCCTGTGACACTAGTTATAGATTCCGATGCTTCACTTCAGGACTACTGTATCCCACTGACCTTCTTATTGACGATGAAACACAGAAATTGCATCGGAATTAAATACAAAAGGCAAAATGCCGACTTAAGTACACAAAGACTGACTCTTCTCACTGTCTAAGTTTTCAACCATTCCTGTGACACTAGTTATATATTCCGATGCTTCACTCCAGGTTTACTGTATCCCTTGGACCTGCTTATTGACGATGAAACACAGAAATTGCATCTGAATTAAATAGAAAAGGCACAATGAAGACTTATGTACAAGAAGACTGACTCTTCTAACTGACTATGTTTTGAACCTTTCCTGTGACACTAGTTATAGATTCCGATGCTTCACTTCAGGTTTATTGTATCCCTCTGACCTTCTTATTGACGAAGAAACACAGAAATTGCATCAGAATTAAATAGAAAAGGCACAATGTCGACTTAAGTACAAGAAGACTGACTCTTCTTACTGTCTATGTTTTGAACCATTCCTGTGTCACTAGTTATAGATTCCGATGCTTCACTCCAGGTTTACTGTATCCCTTGGACCTTCTTATTGACGATGAAACACAGAAATTGCATCGGAATTAAATAGAAAAGGCACAATGCCGACTTAAGTAAAAGAAGACTGACTCTTCTTACTGACTATGATTTGAACCATTCCTGTGACACTAGTTATAGATTCCGATGCTTCACTTCAGGTTTACTGTATACCTTGGACCTTCTTATTGACAATGAAACACAGAAATTGCAACGGAATTAAATACAAAAGGCACAATGCCGACTTAAGTACAAGAAGACTGACTCTTCTTACTGTCTATATTTTGAACCATTCCAGTGACACTAGTTGCAGAATCCGATGCTTCACTTCAGGTTTACTGTATTCCCAGGACCTTCTTATTGTTTATGAAACACTGAAATTGCATCGGAATTAAACACAAAAGGCACAATGCCGACTTAGGTACAAGAAGACTGACTCATCTTACTGTCTATGTTTTGAACCATTATTGTGACACTAGTTATAGATTCCGATGCTTCACTCAAGGTTTACTGTATCCCTTGGACCTTCTTATTGACGATGAAACACAGAAATTGCATCGGAATTAAATACAAGAGGCACAATGCCGACTGAAGGACAAGAAGACTGACTCTTCTTACTGACTATGTTTTGAACCATTCCTGTGACACTAGTTATAGATTCCGATGCTTCACTATAGGTTTGCTGTATCCCCCTGGCCTTCGTATTGACGATGAAACACAGAAATTGCATCGGAATTAAATACAAAAGGCACAATGCCGACTTAAGTACAAGAAGATTGACTCCTCTTACTGTCTATGTTTGAACCATTTCTGTGACACTAGTTATAGATTCCGATGCTTCAATTCAGGCTTACTGTATCCCTCTGACCATCTTATTGCCGGTGATACACAGAAATTGCACCGGAATTAAATACGAAAGGCACAATGCCAACTTAAGTACAAGAAGACTGACTCTTCTTACTGACTATGATTTGAACCATTCCTGTGACACTAGTTGTAGATTCCGATGCTTCACTTCAGGTTTACTGTATCCTTTGGACCTTCTTATTGACGATGAATCACAGAAATTGCATCGGAATTCATACAGAAGGCACAATGCCGACTTAACTACAACAAGACTGACTCTTCTTACTGACGATGCTTTGAACCATTCCTGTGACACTAGTTATAGATCCCGAAGCTTAACTTCAGGATTACTGTATCCCTCTGACCTTCTTAGTGGCGATGAAACACAGAAATTGCATCGGAAATAAATACAAAAACACAATGCCGACTTAAGTACAAGAATACTGACACATCTTACTGCCTATGTTTTGAACCGTCCCTGTGACACTAATTATCGATTCCGCTGCTTCACTCCAGGTTTACTGTATGCCTTGGACCTTCTTATTGACGATGAAACACAGAAATTGCGTCGGAATTAAATACAAAAGGCTCAATGCCGAATTAAGTACAAGAAGACTGACTCTTCTTACTGTCTATTTTTGAACCAGTCCTGTGACACTAGTTATAAACTCCGATGCTTCACTCCAGGTTTACTGTATCCTTTGGACCTTCTTATTGACGATGAAACACAGAAATTGCATCGGAATTAAATACAAATGGCACAATGCCGACTTAAGTAAGAGAAGTCTGTCTCTTGTTACTGTCTATGATTTGAACCATTCCTGTGACACTAGTTATAGATTCCGATGCTTCACTCCAGGTTTACTGTATCCCTTGGACCATCTTATTGACGATGAAACACAGAAATTGCATTGGAATTAAATAGAAAAGGCACAATGAAGACTTAATTAAAAGAAGACAGACTCTTCTTACTGAATAAGCTTTGAACCATTCCTGTGACACTAGTTATAGATTCCGATGCTTCACTTCAGGTTCACTGTATCCCTTGGACCTTCTAATTGACGATGAAACACAGAAATTGCATCGGAATTAAATACAAATGGCACAATGCCGACTTAAGTACAGGAAGACTGACTCTTCTTACTGTCTATGTTTTGAACCATTCCTGTGACACTAGTTATAGATTCCGATGCTTCACTCCAGGTTTACTGTATCCCTTGGACCTTCTTATTGACGATGAAACACAGAAATTGCATCGGAATTAAATAGAAAAGGCACAATGCCGACTTAAGTACAAGAAGACTGACTCTTCTTACTGACTATGTTTTGAACCATTCCTGTGACACTAGTTATAGATTCCGATGCTTCACTTCAGGTTTACTGTATACCCTGGACCTTTCTTATTGACGATGAAATACAGAAATTGCATCGGAATGATATACAAAAGGCACAATGCCGACTAAAGGACAAGAAGACTGACTGTTCTTACTGACTATGTTTTGAACCAATCCTGTGACACTAGTTATAGATTCCGATGCTTCACTTCAGGACTACTGTATCCCACTGACCTTCTTATTGACGATGAAACACAGAACTTGCATCGGATTTAAATACAAAAGGCAAAATGCCGACTTAAGTACACGAAGACTGACTCTTCTCACTGTCTAAGTTTTCAACCATTCCTGTGACACTAGTTATATATTCCGATGCTTCACTCCAGGTTTACTGTATCCCTTGGACCTTCTTATTGACGACGAAACACAGAAATTGCATCGGAATTAAATAGAAAAGGCACAATGTCGACTTAAGTACAAGAAGACTGACTCTTCTTACTGTCTATGTTTTGAACCATTCCTGTGTCACTAGTTATAGATTCCGATGCTTCACTCCAGGTTTACTGTATCCCTTGACCTTCTTATTGACGATGAAACACAGAAATTGCATTGGAATTAAATAGAAAAGGCACAATGAAGACTTAATTAAAAGAAGACAGACTCTTCTTACTGAATAAGTTTTGAACCATTCCTGTGACACTAGTTATAGATTCCGATGCTTCACTTCAGGTTCACTGTATCCCTTGGACCTTCTAATTGACGATGAAACACAGAAATTGCATCGGAATTAAATACAAATGGCAAAATGCCGACTTAAGTACAGGAAGACTGACTCTTCTTACTGTCTATGTTTTGAACCATTCCTGTGACACTAGTTATAGATTCCGATGCTTCACTCCAGGTTTACTGCATCCCCTGGACCTTCTTATTGACGATGAAACACAGAAATTGCATCGGAATTAAATAGACAAGGCACAATGCCGACTTAAGTACAAGAAGACTGACTCTTCTTACTGACTATGTTTTGAACCATTATGTGACACTAGTTGTAGATTCCGATGCTTCACTTCAGGTTTACTGTATCCTTTGGACCTTCTTATTGACGATGAATCACAGAAATTGCATCGGAATTCGTACAGAATCACAATGCCGACTTAACTACAACAAGACTGACTCTTCTTACTGACAATGCATTGAACCATTCCTGTGACACTAGTTGTAGATTCCGATGCTTCACTTCAGGTTTATTGTATCCCTTGCACCTTCTTATTGACGATGAAACACAGAAATTGCATCGGAATTCAATACAAAAGGCACAATGCCGACTTAAGTACAAGAAGACTGACTCCTCCTACTGTCCATGACTTGAACCATTCCTGTGTCACTAGTTTTGGATCCCGATGCTTCACTTCAGGTTTACTGTATCCCTCTGACCTTCTTATTGACGATGAATCACAGAAATTGCATCGGAATTCATACAGAATCACAATGCCGACTTAACTACAACAAGACTGTCTCTTCTTACTGACGATGCTTTGAACCATTCCTGTGACACTAGTTATAGATTCCGAAACTTATCTTCAGGATTACTGTATCCCTCTGACCTTCTTAGTGGCGATGAAACACAGAAATTGCATCGGAAATAAATACAAAAACACAATGCCGACTTAAGTACAAGAATACTGACACATCTTACTGTCTATGTTTTGAACCGTCCCTGTGACACTAGTTATCGATTCCGATGCTTCACTCCAGGTTTACTGTATGCCTTGGACCTTCTTATTGACGATGAAACACAGAAATTGCATCGGAATTAAATACACAAGGCACAACGCCGACTTAAGTACAAGAAGACTGACTCTTCTTACTGACTATGTTTTGAACCATTCCTGTGACACTAGTTATGGATTCCGATGCTTCACTTCAGGTTTACTGTATCCCTCTGACCTTCTTATTGACGATGAAACACAGAAATTTCATTGGAATTAAATAGAAAAGGCACAATGAAGACTTAATTAAAAGAAGACAGACTCTTCTTACTGAATAAGTTATGAACCATTCCTGTGACACTAGTTATAGATTCCGATGCTTCACTATAGGTTTGCTGTATCCCCCTGGCCTTCTTATTGACGATGAAACACAGAAATTGCATCGGAATTAAATACAAAAGGCACAATGCCGACTTCAGTAGAAGAAGACTGGCTCCTCTTACTGTCTATGTTTGAACCATTTCTGTGACACTAGTTATAGATTCCGATGCTTCATTTCAGGGCTTACTGTATCCCTCTGACCATCTTATTGCCGGTGATACACAGAAATTGCACCGGAATTAAATACGAAAGGCACAATGCCAACTTAAGTACAAGAAGACTGACTCTTCTTACTGACTATGTTTTGAACCATTCCTGTGACACTAGTTGTAGATTCCGATGCTTCACTTCAGGTTTACTGTATCCTTTGGACCTTCTTATTGACGATGAATCACAGAAATTGCATCGGAATTCATACAGAATCACAATGCCGACTTAACTACAACAAGACTGACTCTTCTTACTGACGATGCATTGAACCATTCCTGTGACACTAGTTGTAGATTCCGATGCTTCACTTCAGGTTTATTGTATCCCTTGCACCTTCTTATTGACGATGAAACACAGAAATTGCATCGGAATTCAATACAAAAGGCACAATGCCGACTTAAGTACAAGAAGACTGACTCTTCCTACTGTCCATGACTTGAACCATTCCTGTGTCACTAGTTTTGGATCCCGATGCTTCACTTCAGGTTTACTGTATCCCTCTGACCTTCTTATTGACGATGAATCACAGAAATTGCATCGGAATTCATACAGAATCACAATGCCGACTTAACTACAACAAGACTGTCTCTTCTTACTGACGATGCTTTGAACCATTCCTGTGACACTAGTTATAGATTCCGAAGCTTATCTTCAGGATTACTGTATCCCTCTGACCTTCTTAGTGGCGATGAAACACAGAAATTGCATCGGAAATAAATACAAAAACACAATGCCGACTTAAGTACAAGAATACTGACACATCTTACTGTCTATGTTTTGAACCGTCCCTGTGACACTAGTTATCGATTTTGATGTTTCACTCCAGGTTTACTGTATGCCTTGGACCTTCTTATTGACGATGAAACACAGAAATTGCATCGGAATTAAATACAAAAGGCACAACGCCGACTTAAGTACAAGAAGACTGACTCTTCTTACTGACTATGCTTTGAACCATTCCTGTGACACTAGTTATGGATTCCGATGCTTCACTTCAGGTTTACTGTATCCCTCTGACCTTCTTATTGACGATGAAACACAGAAATTGCATCGGAATTAAATACAAAATTCACAATGCGGAATTAAGTACAAGAAGACTGACTCTTCTTACTGTCTATTTTTGAACCAGTCCTGTGACACTAGTTATAGACTCCGATGCTTCACTCCAGGTTTACTGTATCCTTTGGACCTTCTTATTGACGATGAAACACAGACATTGCATCGGAATTAAATACAAATGGCACAATGCCGACTCAAGTAAAAGAAGTCTGACTCTTGTTACTGTCTATGATTTGAACCATTCCTTTGACACTAGTTATCGATTCCGATGCTTCACTCCAGGTTTACTGTATGCCTTGGTCCTTCTTATTGACGATGAAACACAGAAATTGCATTGGAATTAAATAGAAAAGGCACAATGAAGACTTAATTAAAAGAAGACAGACTCTTCTTACTGAATAAGTTTTGAACCATTCCTGTGACACTAGTTATAGATTCCGATGCTTCACTTCAGGTTCACTGTATCCCTTGGACCCTCTAATTGACGATGAAACACAGAAATTGCATCGGAATTAAATAGAAAAGGCACAATGCCGACGTAGGTACAAGAAGATTGACTCTTCTTACTGACTAGGTTTTGAACCATTCCTGTGACACTAGTCATAGATTCCGATGCTTCTCTTCAGGTTGACTGTATACCATGGACCTTTCGTATTGACGATGAAACACAGAAATTGCATCGGAATTAAATACAAAATGCAAAATGCCGACTTAAGTACAAAAAGACTGACTCTTCTTACTGTCTATGTTTTGAACCATCCCTCTGACACTTGTTATAGATTCCGATGCTTCACTTCAGGTTTACTGTATCCCTTGGACCTTCTTATTGACGATGAAACACAGAAATAGCATCGGAATTAGATTGAAAACGCACAATGCCGACTTAAGTACAAGAAGACTGACTCTTCTTACTCACTATGTTTTGAACCATTCCTGTGACACTAGTTATAGATTCCGATGCTTCACTTCTGCTATACTGTATACCTTGGACCTTTTGTATTGACGATGAAACACAGAAATTGCATTGGAATTAAATACAAAAGGCACAATGCCGACTTAAGTTCAAGAAGACTGACTCTTCCTACTGTCTATGATTTGAACCATTCCTGTGACACTAGTTTTGGATTCCGATGCTTCACTTCAGGTTTACTGTATCCCTCTGACCTTATTGCCGATGAAACACAGAAATTGCATCGGAATGAAATACAAAAGGCACAATGCCGACTGAAGGACAAGAAGACTGACTCTTCTTACTGACTATGATTTGAACCATTCCTGTGACACTAGTAATAGGTTCCGATGCTTCACTTCAGGATTTCTGTTTCCCTTGGACATTCTTATTGACGATGAAACACAGAAATTGCATCGGAATTAGATACAAAAGGCACAATGCCGAGTGAAGTACAAGAAGACTGACTCTTCTACTGTCTATGTTTTGAACCATTTCTGTGACACTAGTTATAGAGTCCGATGCTTCACTTCAGGTTTACTGTATCCCTTGGACCATCTTATTGACGATGAAACACAGAAATTGAATCGGAATTCAATACAAACGGCACAATGCCGACTTAAGTAAAAGACGTCTGACACTTCTTACTGTCTATATTTTGAACCTTTCCAGTGACACTAGTTATAGATTCCGATGCTTCACTTCAGGTTTACTGTATCCCTTGGACATTGTCATTGACTATGATACACAGAATTTGCATCGGAAGTAAATACAAAAGGCACAATGCCGACTTAAGTAAAAGACGTCTGACTCTTCTTACTGTCTATGATTTGAACCATTACTGTGACACTAGTTATAGTTTCCGATGCTTCACGCCAGGTTTACTGTATCCCTTGGAGCTTCATATTGACGATGAAACACAGAAATTGCATCGGAATTACATACGAAAGGCACAATGCCAAATTAAGTAGAAGAAGGCTGACTCTTCTTACTGACTATGCTTTGAACCATTCCCGTGAAACAAGTTATAGATTCCGATGCTTCACTTCAGGTTTACTTTATCCCTCTGACCTTCTTATTGACGATGAAACACAGAAATTGCATCGGAATTCAATAGAAAAGGCACAATGCCGACTTAAGTACAAGAAGACTGATCTTCCTACTGTCCATGACTTGAACCATTCCTGTGTCACTAGTTTTGGATCCCGATGCTTCACTTCAGGTTTACTGTATCCCTCTGACCTTGTTGCCGATGAAACACAGAAATTGCATCGGAACTAAATACGTAAGGCACAATGCCGGCTTAAAGACAAGAAGACTGACTCTTCTTACTGACTATGTTTTGAACCATTCCTGTGACACTAGTAATAGATTCCGATGCTTCACTTCAGGTTTACTGTTTCCCTTGGACATTCTTATTGACGATGAAACACAGAAATTGCTTCGGAATTAAATACAAAAGGCACAATGCCGACGTAAGTACAAGAAGACTGACTCCTCTACTGTCTATGTTTTGAACCATTCCTGTGACACTAGTTATAGAGTCCGATGCTTCACTTCAGGTTTACTGTATCCGTTGGTCCTTCATCTTGACGATGAATCACAGAAATTGCATCGGAATTATATACAATAGGCACAATGCCGACTTAAGTACAGGAAGACTGACCCTTTTTACTGTCTATATTTTGAACCATTCCAGTGACACTAGTTATAGATTCCGATGCTTCACTTCAGGTTTACTGTATCCCTTGGACCATCTTATTGACGATGAAACACAGAAATTGCATCGGAATTAAATACAAAAAGCACAATGCCGACTTAAGGAAAAGAAGTCTGACTCTTCTTACTGTCTATGATTTGATCCATTCCTGTGGCACTAGTTATGGATTCCAATGTTTCACTTCAGGTTTACTGTATCCCTCTGACCTTCTTATTGACGATGAAACACAGAAATGGCATCGGAATGAAATACAAAAGGCACAATGCCGAATTAAGTACAAGAAGACTGACATTTCTTACTGTCAATTTTTGAACCAGTCCTGTGACACTAGTTATAGACTCCGATGCTTCACTCAAGGTTTACTGTATCCCTTGGACCTTCTTATTGACGATGAAACACAAAATTGCATCGGAATTAAATACAAAGGGCACAATGACGACTTAAGGAAAAGAAGTCTGGCTCTTCTTACTGTCTATGATTTGAATCATTCCTTTGACACTAGTTATAGATTCCGATGCTTCACTCCAGGTTTACTGTATCCCTTGGACCTTCTTAGTAACGATGAAACACGGAAATTGCATCAGAATTAAATATAAAATGCACAATGATGACTTAAGTACAAGAAGACTGACTATTCTTACTGACTATGTTTTGAACCATTCCTGTGACACTAGTTATAGATTCCGATGCTTCACTTCAGGATTACCGTATCCCTCTGACCTTCTTATTGACGATGAAACACAGAAATTGCACCGGAATTAAATACAAAAGGCACAATGCCAACTTATGTACAAGAAGAATGACTCTTCTTACTGTCTATGTTATGAGCCATCCCTGTGACACTAGTTATAGATTCCGATGCTTCACTCCAGGTTTACTGTATCCCTTGGTCCTTCTTATTGACGATAAAACACAGAAATATCATCGGAATGAAATACAAAAGGCACAATGCCGACTTAAGTACAAGAAGACTGACTCTTCTTACTGACTATGATTTGAACCATTCCTGTGGCACTAGTTACAAATTCCGATGCTTCACTTCAGGTTTACTGTATGCCTCGGACCTTCTGATTGACGATGAAACACAGAAATTGCATCGGAATTAAATACAAAAGGCACAATGCAGAATTAAGTACAAGATGACTGACTCTTCATACTGTCTACGTTTTGAACCATTCCTCTGACACTAGTTAAAGATTCCGATGCTTCACTCCAGGTTTACTGTATCCCCTGGACCTTCTTATTGACGATGAAACACAGGAATCGCATCGGAATTAAATACAAAATGCACAATGCCGACTTATGTACAAGAAGACTGACGCGTCTTACTGTCTATGTTTTGAACCATTCCATAGACACTACTTATAGATTCCGATGCTTCACTCCAAGTTTACTGTATCCCTTGGACCTTGTTATTGGCGATGAAACACAGAAATTGCATCGGAATTAAGTAGAAACGTACAATGTCGACTGAAGTACAACAAGACTGACTGTTCTTACGGACTATGTTTTGAACCATTCCTGTGACACTAGTTATAGATTCCGATGCTTCACCTCAGGTTTTCTGTATCCCTTTGACCTTCTTATTGACGATGAACACAGAAATTGCATCGGAATTAAATACAAAAGGCACAATGCCGACTTAAGTTCAAGAAGACTGACTCTTCCTACTATCTATGATTTGAACCATTCCTGTGACACTAGTTTTGGATTCCGATGCTTCACTTCAGGTTTACTGTATCCCTCTGACCTTATTGCCGATGAAACACAGAAATTGCATCGGAATGAAATACAAAAGGCACAATGCCGACTGAAGGACAAGAAGACTGACTCTTCTTACTGACTATGATTTGAACCATTCCTGTGACACTAGTAATAGGTTCCGATGCTTCACTTCAGGATTTCTGTTTCCCTTGGACATTATTATTGACGATGAAACACAGAAATTGCATCGGAATTAGATACAAAAGGCACAATGCCGAGTTAAGTACAAGAAGACTGACTCTTCTACTGTCTATGTTTTGAACCATTTCTGTGACACTAGTTATAGAGTCCGATGCTTCACTTCAGGTTTACTGTATCCCTTGGACCATCTTATTGACGATGAAACAAAGAAATTGAATCGGAATTCAATACAAAAGGCACAATGCCGACTTAAGTAAAAGACGTCTGACTCTTCTTAGTGTCTATATTTTGAACCTTTCCAGTGACACTAGTTATAGATTCCGATGCTTCACTTCAGGTTTACTGTATCCCTTGGACATTGTCATTGACTATGAAACACAGAATTTGCATCGGAAGTAAATACAAAAGGCACAATGCCGACTTAAGTAAAAGACGTCTGACTCTTCTTACTGTCTATGATTTGAACCATTACTGTGACACTAGTTATAGTTTCCGATGCTTCACGCCAGGTTTACTGTATCCCTTGGAGCTTCTTATTGACGATGAAACACAGAAATTGCATCGAAATTACATACGAAAGGCACAATGCCAAATTAAGTAGAAGAAGACTGACTCTTCTTACTGACTATGTTTGAACCATTCCCGTGAAACAAGTTATAGATTCCGATGCTTCACTTCAGGTTTACTGTATCCCTCTGACCTTCTTATTGACGATGAAACACAGAAATAGCATCGGAATTAAATAGAAAAGGCACAATGCCGACTTAAGTACATGAAGACTGACTCTTCTTACTGTCTATGTTTTGAACCATTCCTGTGACACTAGATGTAGATTCCGATGCTTCACTTCAGGTTTATTGTATCCCTTGCACCTTCTTATTGACGATGAAACACAGAAATTGCATCGGAATTCAATAGAAAAGGCACAATGCCGACTTAAGTACAAGAAGACTGACTCTACTTACTGACTATGTTTTGAACCATTCCTGTGGCACTAGTTATGGATTCCGATGTTTCACTTCAGGTTTACTGTATCCCTCTGACCTTCTTATTGACGATGAAACACAGAAATGGCATCGGAATTAAATACAAAAGGCACAATGCCGAATTAAGTACAAGAACACTGACCCTTCTTACTGTCAACTTTTGAACCAGTCCTGTGACACTAGTTATAGACTCCGATGCTTCACTCCAGGTTTGCTGTATCTCTTGGACCTTCTTATTGACGATGAAACACAGAAATTGCATCGGAATTAAATACAAAGGGACAATGCCGACTTAAGGAAAAGAAGTCTGACTCTTCTTACTGTCTATGATTTGAACCATTCCTGTGACACTAGTTATAGATTCCGATGCTTCACTCCAGGTTTACTGTATCCCTTGGACCTTCTTAATAATGATGAAACACAGAAATTGCATCAGATTAAATTTAAAATGCACAATGATGACTTAAGTACAAGGAGACTGACTATTCTTACTGACTATGTTTTGAACCATTCCTGTGACACTAGTTATAGATTCCGATGCTTCACTTCATAATTACTGTATCCCTCTGACTTTCTTATTGACGATGAAACACAGAAATTGCATCGGAATTAAATACAAAAGGCACAATGCCAACTTATGTACAAGAAGACTGACTCTTCTTACTGTCTATGTTTTGAGTCATCCCTGTGACACTAGTTATAGATTCCGATGCTTCACTCCACGTTTACTGTATCCCTTGGTCCTTCTTATTGACGATAAAACACAGAAATATCATCGAAATTAAGAACAAAAGGCACAATGCAGAATTAAGTACTAGATGACTGACTCTTCCTACTGTCTATGTTTTGAACCAGTCCTGTGACACTACTTATAGATTCCGATGCTTCACTCCAGGTTTCCTGTATCCCTTGGACCTTCTTATTGACGATGAAACACAGGAATCGCATCGGAATTAAATACAAAGGCACAATGCCGACTTAAGTACAAGAAGACTGACGCTTCTTACTGTCTATGTTTTGAACCATTCCATTGACACTAGTTATAGATTCCGATGCTTCACTCAAGGTTTACTGTATCCCTTCTACCTTGTTATTGGCGATGAAACACAGAAATTGCATCGGAATAAAATAGACAACGTACAATGCCGACTTAAGTACAAGAAGACTGACTCTTCTTACTGACTATGTTTTGAACCATTCCTGTGACACTAGTTATAGATTCCGATGCTTCACCTCAGGTTTACTGTATCCCTTGGACCTTCTTATTGACGATGAAACACAGAAATTGCATCGGAATTAAATACAAAAGGCAAAATGCCGACTTAAGTACACGAGGACTGTCTCTTCTTACTGTCTAAGATTTGAACCATTCCTGTGACACAACTTATAGATTCCGATGCTACACTCCAGGTTCATTGTATCCCACTGACCTTCTTATTGACGATGAAACACAGAAATTCCATCGGAATTAAATTGAATAGGCACAATGTCGACTTAAGTACCAGAAGACTGACTCTTCTTACTGTCTATGTTTTGAACCATTCCTGTGACAGTAGTTATAGATTCCGATGCTTCACTCCAGGTTTACTGTATCTCTTGGAAATTCTTATTGACGATGAAACACAGAAATTACATCGGAATTAAATAGAAAAGGCACAATGCCGACTTAAGTACAAGAAGACTGACTCTTGTTTCTGACTATGTTTTGAACCATTCCTGTGACACTAGTTATAGATTCCGATGCTTCACTTAAGGTTTACTGTATACCTTGGACCTTCTTATTGACGATGAAACACAGAAATTGCATCGGAATTAAATACAAAATGCACAATGCCGACTTAAGGACAAGAAGACTGACTGTTCTTACTGACTATGCTTTGAACCATTCCTGTGACACTAGTTATAGATTCCGATGCTTCACTTCAGGTTTATTGTATCCCTCTGACCCTCTTATTGACGAGGAAACACAGAAATTGCATCGGAATTAAATAGAAAAGGCACAATAACGACTTAAGTACAAGAAGACTGACTCTTCTTACTGTCTATGTTTTGAACCATTCCTGTGACACTAGTTATAGATTCCGATGCTTAACTCCAGGTTTACTGTATCCCTTGGAACTTCTTATTGACGATGAAACACAGAATTTGTATCGGAATTAAATAGAAAATTCACGATGCCCACTTAAGTATAAGAAGACTGACTCTTCTTACTGACTATGTTTGAACCATTCCTGTGACACTAGTTATATATTTCGATGCTCCACTTCAGGTTTACTGTATACCTTGGACCTTCTTATTGACGATGAAACACAGAAATTGCATTGGAATTAAATAGAAAAGCCACAATGCCGACTTAAGAACAAGAAGACTGACTTATCCTTCTGTCTATGTTTTGAACCATTCCTGTGACACTAGCTTTGGATTCCGATGCTTCACTTCAGGTTTGCTGTATCTCTCTGACCTTCCTATTGACGATGAAACACAGAAATTGCATCGGAATTAAATACAAAAGGCACAATGCCGATTTAAGTACAAGAAGACTGACGCTTCCTGCTGTCTATGATTTGAACCATTAATGTGACACTAGTTATAGATTCCGATGTTTCACTTCAGGTTTACTGTATCCCTCTGACCTTATTGCCGATGAAACACAGAAATTGCATCGGATCTAAATACAAAAAGCACAATGCCGACTTAAGGACAAGAAGACTGACTCTTCTTACTGACTATGTTTTGAACCATTCCTGTGACACTAGTTATAGATTCCGATGCTTCACTTCAGGATGTCTGTTTCCCTTGAACCTTCTTATTGACGATGAAACACAGAAATTGCATCGGAATTAAATACAAAAGGTACAATGCAAATTTAAGTACAAGAAGATTGACTCTTCTACTGTCTATGATTTGAACCATTTCTGTGACACTAGTTATAGAGTCCGATTCTTCACTTCAGGTTTACTGTATCCCTTGGGCCTTCTTATGGACGATGAATCACAGAAATTGCATCGGAATTAAATACAAAAGGCACAATGCCGACATAAGTACAAGAAGACTGACTCTTCTTACTGTCTACATTTTGAACCATTCCAGTGACACTAGTTATACATTCCGATGCTTCACTTCAGGTTGACTGTATCCCTTGGACCTTCTTATTGACGATGAAACACAGAAATTGCATCGGAATTAAATACAAAAGGTACAATGCCGACTTAAGTACGAGACGTCAGACTCTTCTTACTGTCTATGTTTTGAGCCATCCCTGTGACCCTAGTTATAGATTCCGATGCTTCACTCTATGTTTACTGTATTCCTTGGTCCTTCTTATTGACGATAAAACACAGAAATATCATCGGAATTAAATACAAAAGGCACAATGCCGACTTAAGTACAAGAAGACTGACTCTTCTTACTGACTATGATTTGAACCATTCGTGTGACACCAGTTACAAATTCCGATGCTTCACCTCAGGCTTACTGTATGCCTCGGACCTTCTGATTGGCGATGAAACACAGAAATTGCATCGGAATTAAATACAAAAGGGACAATGCAGAATTAAGTACAAGATGACTGACTCTTCATACTGTCTATGTTTTGAACCATTCCTGTGACACTAGTTATAGATTCCGATGCTTCACTCCAGGTTTACTGTATCCCCTAGACCTTCTTATTGACGATGAAACACAGGAATCGCATCGGAATTAAATACAAAAGGCACAATGCCGACTTAAGTACAAGAAGACTGACGCTTCTTACTGTCTATGCTTTGAACCATTCCATTGACACTAGTTATGGATTCCGATGCTTCACTCCATGTTTACTGTATCCCTTGGACCTTGTTATTGGTAATGAAACACAGAAATTGCATCGGAATTAAATAGAAAACGTACAATGCCGACTTAAGTACAAGAAGACTGACTCTTCTTACTGTCTATGTTTTGAACCATTCCTGTGACACTAGTTATAGATTCCGATGCTACACTCCAGGTTTACTGTATCCCTTGGACCTTCTTATTGACGATGAAACACAGAGATTACATAGGAATTAAATACAAAAGGCACAATGCCGACTTAAGGTAAAATGGACTGACTGTTCTTACTGACTATGTTTTGAACCATTCCTGTGACACTAGTAATAGATTCCGATGCTTCACTTCAGGTTTATTGTATCCCTCTGACCTTCTTATTGACGATGAAACACAGTAATTGCATCGGAATTAAATAGAAAAGGCACAATGTCGACTTAAGTACAAGAAGACTGACTCTTCTTACTGTCTATGTTTTGAACCATTACTGTGACACTAGTTATAGATTCCGATGTTTCGCGGCAGGTTTACTGTATCCGTTGGACCTTCTTATTGACGATGAAACACAGAAATTGCATCGGAATTAAATAAAAAGGCACAATGCCGACTTAAATACAAGAAGACTGACTCTTATTACTGACTATGTTTGAACCATTCCTGTGGCACTAGTTATGGATTCCGATGTTTCACTTCAGGTTTACTGTATCCCTCTGACCTTCTTATTGACGATGAAACACAGAAATGGCATCGGAATTAAATTCAAAAGGCACAATGCCGAATTAAGAACAAGAACACTGACCCTTCTTACTGTCAATTTTTGAACCACTCCTGTGACACTAGTTATAGACTCCGATGCTTCACTCCAGGCTTTCTGTATCTCTTGGACCTTCTTATTGACGATGAAACACAGAAATTGCATCGGAATTAAATACAAAGGGCACAATGCCGACTTAAGGAAAAGAAGTCTGACTCTTCTTACTGTCTATGATTTGAACCATTCCTGTGACACTAGTTATAGATTCCGATGCTTCAATCCAGGTTTACTGTATCCCTTGGACCTTCTTAGTAACGATGAAACACAGAAATTGCATCAGAATTAAATATAAAATGCACAATGATGACTTAAGTACAAGAAGACTGACTATTCTTACTGACTATGTTTGAACCATTCCTGTGACACTAGTTATAGATTCCGATGCTTCACTTCAGGATTACTGTATCCCTCTGACCTTCGTATTGACGATGAAACATAGAAATTGCATCGGAATTAAATACAAAAGGCACAATGCCAACTTATGTACAAGAAGACTGACTCTTCTTACTGCCTATGTTTTGAGCAATCCCTGTGACACTAGTTATAGATTCCGATGCTTCACTCCAGGTTTACTGTATCCCTTGGTCCTTCTTATTGACGATAAAACACAGAAATATCATCGGAATTAAATACAGAAGGCAAAATGCCGACTTAAGTACAAGAAGACGAACTCTTCTTACTGACTATGATTTGAACCATTCCAGTGACACTAGTTATAGATTCCGATGCTTCACTTCAGGTATACTGTATACCTTGGACCTTTCGTATTGACGATGAAACACAGAAATTGCATCGGAATTAAATACAAAAGGCACAATGCCGACTTAAGTACAAGAAGATTGACTCTTCCTACTGTCTATGATTTGAACCATTCCTGTGACACTAGTTTTGGATTCCGATGCTTCACTTCAGGTTTACTGTATCCCTCTGACCTTATTGCCGATGAAACACAGAAATTGCATCGGAATGAAATACAAAAGGCACAACGCCGACTGAAGGACAAGAAGACTGACTCTTCTTACTGACTATGTTTTGAACCATTCCTGTGACCCTAGTAATTGGTTCCGATGCTTCACTTCAGGAATTCTGTTTCCCTTGGACATACTTATTGACGATGAAACACAGAAATTGCATCGGAATTAAATAGAAAAGGCACAATGCCGACTTAAGTACAAGAAGACTGACTCTTCCTACTGTCTATATTTTGAACCTTTCCATTGACACTAGTTATAGATTCCGATGCTTCACTTCAGGTTTACTGTATCCCTTGGACCTTGTCATTGACTATGAAACACAGAAATTGCATCGGAAGTAAATACAAAAGGCACAATGCCGACTTAAGTAAAAGACGTCTGTGTGTTCTTACTGTCTATGATTTGAACCATTACTGTGACATTAGTTATAGATTCCGATGCTTCCCTTTAGGTTTACTGTATCCCTCTCACCTTCTTATTGACGATGAAACACTTAAATAGCATCGGAATTAAATAGAAAAGGCACAATGCCGACTTAAGTACAAGAAGACTGACTCTTCCTACTGTCTATGATTTGAACCATTCCTGTGACACTAGTTTTGGATTCCGATGGTTCACTTCAGGTTTACTGCATCCCTCTGACCTTATTACCGATGAAACACAGAAATTGCATCGGAACTAAATACAAAAGGCACAATGCCGACTTAAAGACAAGAAGACTGACTCTTCTACTGTCTATGTTTTGAACCATTCCTGTGACACTAGTTATGGAGTCCGATGCTTCACTTCAGGTTTACTGTATTCCTTGGTCCTTCTTCTTGACGATGAATCACAGAAATTGCATCGGAATTATATACAATAGGCACAATGCCGACTTAAGTACAAGAAGACTGACCCTTTTTACTGTCTATATTTTGAACCATTAAAGTGACACTAGTTATAAATTCCGATGCTTCACTTGAGGTTTACTGTATCCCTTGGACCATCTTATTGACGATGAAACACAGAAATTGCATCTGAAGTAAATACAAAACGCACAATGCCGACTTAAGTACAACACGTCTGACTCTTCTTACTGTCTATATTTTGAACCATTACTGTGACAATAGTTATAGATTCCGATGTTTTGCGGCAGGTTTACTGTATCCGTTGGACCTTCTTATTGACGATGAAACACAGAAATTGCATCGGAATTACATACGAAAGGCACAATGCCAACTTAAGTACAAGAAGACTGACTCCTCTTACTGACTATGCTTTGAACCATTCCTGTGACACTAGTTGTAGATTCCGATGGTTTACTTCAGGTTTACTGTATGCCTTGGACCTTCTTATTGACGATGAAACACAGAAATTGCATCGGAATTAAATAAAAAAGCACAATGCCAACTTAAGTACAAGAAGACTGATTCTTATTACTGTCAATTTTTGAACCAGTCCTGTGACACTAGTTATAGACTCCGATGCTTCACTCCAGGTTTTCTGTATCTCTTGAATCTTCTTATTGACGATGAAACACAGAAATTGCATCGGAATTAAATACAAAGGGCACAATGCCGACTTAAGGAAAAGAAGTCTGACTCTTCTTACTGTCTATGATTTGAACCATTCCTGTGACACTAGTTATAGATTCCGATGCTTCAATCCAGGTTTACTGTATCCCTTGGACCTTCTTAGTAACGATGAAACACAGAAATTGCATCAGAATTAAATATAAAATGCACAATGATGACTTAAGTACAAGAAGACTGACTATTCTTACTGACTATGTTTGAACCATTCCTGTGACACTGGTTATAGATTCCGATGCTTCACTTCAGGATTACTGTATCCCTCTGACCTTCTTACTGACGATGAAACATAGTAAATTGCATCGGAATTAAATATAAAAGGCACAATGCCAACTTATGTACAAGAAGACTGACTCTTCTTACTGCCTATGTTTTGAGCCATCGCTGTGACACTAGTTATAGATTCCGATGCTTCACTCCAGGTTTACTGTATCCCTTGGTCCTTCTTATTGACGATAAAACACAGAAATATCATCGGAATTATATACAAAAGGCACAATGCCGACTTAAGTACAAGAAGACTGACTCTTCTTACTGTCTATGTTTTGAACCATTCCATTGACACTAGTTATAGATTCCGATGCTTCACTCCAGGTTTACTGTATCCCTTGGATCTTCTTATTGACGATGAAACACAGAATTTGCATCGGAATTAAATAGAAAATTCACTATGCCCACTTAAGTATAATAAGACTGACTCTTCTTACTGATTATGCTTTGAACCATTCCTGTGGCACTAGTTATATATTTCGATGCTCCACTTCAGGTTTACTGTATACCTTGGACCTTCTTATTGACGATGAAACATAGAAATTGCATTGGAACTAAATAGAAAAGGCACAATGCCGACTTAAGTACAAGAAGACTGACTCATCCTTCTGTCTATGTTTTGAACCATTCCTGTGACACTAGTTTTGGATTCCGATGCTTCACTTCAGGTTTACTGTATCCCTCTGGCCTTCTTATTGACGATGAAGCACAGAAATTGCATCGGAATTAAATACAAAAACCACAATGCCGACTTAAGTACGAGAAGACTGACTCTTCCTGCTGTCTATGTTTTGAACCATTCCTGTGACACTAGTTATAGATTCCGAAGTTTCCCTTCAGGTTTACTGTATCCCTCTGACCTTATTGCCGATGAAACACAGAAGTTGCATCGGATCTAAATACAAAAAGCACAATGCCGACTTAAGGACAAGAAGACTGACTCTTCTTTCTGACAATGTTTGAACCATTCCTTTGACACTAGTTATAGATTCCGATGCTTCACTTCAGGTTTACTGTTTCCCATGGACCTTCTTATTGACGATGAAACACAGAAATTGCATCGGAATTAAATACAAAAGGCACAATACCGATTTAAGTACAAGAAGACTGACTCTTCTACTGTCTATGTTTTGAACCATTTCTGTGACACTAGTTATAGAGTCCGATTCTTCACTTCAGTTTTACTGTATCCCTTTTGCCTTCTTATGGACGATGAATCACAGAAATTGCATCGGAATTAAATACAAAAGGCACAAAGCCGACATAAGTACAAGAAGACTGACTCTTCTTACTGTCTACATTTTGAACCATTCCAGTGACACTAGTTATAGATTCCGATGCTTCACTTCAGGTTGACTGTATCCCTTGGACCTTCTTATTGACGATGAAACACAGAAATTGCATCGGAATTAAATACAAAAGGCACAATGCCGACTTAAGTACGAGACGTCTGACTCTTCTTACTGTCTATACTATGAACCACTACTGTGACACTAGTTATAAATTCCGATGCTTCACTCCTGGTTTACTGTATCCCTTGGACCTTCTTATTGACGATGACACACAGAAATTGCATCGAAATTAAATACAAAAGGCACAATGCCGACTTAAGTACAAGAAGACTGACTCTTCTTACTGTCCACGTTTGAACCATTCCTGTGACACTAGTTATAGATTCCGATGCTTCACTTCATTTTTACTGTATCCCTCCGACCTTCTTATGGCCGGTGAAACACAGAAATTGCATCAGAATTAAATACGAAAGGCACAATGCCTACTTATGTACAAGGAGACTGACTGTTCCAACTGTCTATGTTTCGAACCATTCCTATGACACTAGTTATAGATTCCGATGCTTCACTTCTGGTGTACTGTAGCCCTCTGACCGTCTTATTGACGATGAAACACAGAAATTGCATCGGAAATGAATAGAAAAGGCACAATGCCGACTTAAGTACTAGAAGGCTGACTCTTCCTACTGTCTATGTTTTGAACCATTCCTGTGACACTAGTTATAGATTCCGATGCTTCACTACAGGTTCACTGTATCCCTTGGACCTTCTTGTTGACGATGAAACACAGAAATTGCATCGGAATTCAATACAAAAGGCACAATGCCGACTTACCTACAAGAAGACTGACTCTTCTTACTGACTATGCTTTGAACCATTCCTGTGACACTACTTATAGATTCCGATGCTTCACTTCAGGATTACTGTATCCCTCTGACCTTCTTATTGACGATGAAACACAGAAATTGCATCGGAATTAAATACAAACGGCACAATGCCGACTTAAGTACAAGAATACTGACTCTTCTTACTGTCTATGATTTGAACCATCCCTGTGACACTAGTTATAGATTCCGATGCATCACTTCAGGTTTACTGTATCCCTCTGACCTTCTTATTGACGATGAAACACAGAAATTGCATCGGAATTAAATACAAAAGGCACAATGCAGAATTAAGTACAAGAAGGCTGACTCTTCTTACTATCTATGTTTTGAGCCAATCCTTTGACACTAGTTATAGATTCCGATGCTTCACTCCAAGTGTACAGTATCCCTTGGACCTTCATATTGACGATGAAACACAGAAATTGCATCGGAATTAAATACAAAAGGCACAATGCCGACTTATGGACAAGAAGACTGACTCTTCTTACTGACTATGTTTTGAACCATTCCTGTGACACTAGCTATAGATTCCGATGCATCACTTCAGGTTTACTGTATCCCTCTGACCTTCTTATTGACGATGAAACACAGAAATTGCATCGGAATTAAATACAAAAGGCACAAAGCCGACTTAAGTACAAGAAGACTGACTCTTCTTACTGTCTATGTTTTGAACCATTCCATTGACACTAGTTATACATTCCGATGCTTCACTTGAGGTTTACTGTATCCGTTGGACCTTCTTATTGACAATGAAACACAGAAATTGCATCGGAATTAAATACAAAAGGCACAATGTCTACTTAAGTACAAGAAGACTGACTCTTCTTACTGTCTATGTTTTGAACCATTCCTGTCACACTAGTTATAGATTCCGATGCTTCACTCCAGGTTTACCGTATCCCTTGGACCTTCTTATTGACGATGAAACACAGAATTTGCATCGGAATTAAATAGAAAATTCACAATGCCCTCTTAAGTATAAGAAGACTGTCTCTTCTTACTGACTATGTTTTGAACCATTCCTGTGACACTAGTTATAGATTCCGTTTCTTCACTTCAGGTTTACTATATCCTTTGGGCCTTCTTATTGACGATGAATCACAGAAATTGCATCGGAAATAAATACAAAAGGCACAATGCCGACTAAAGTACAAGAAGAGTGACTCTTCTTACTGTCTACATTTTGAACCATTCCAGTGACACTAGTTATAGATTCCGATGCTTCACTTCTGGTTGACTGTATCCCTCGGACCATCTTATTGACGATGAAACACAGAAATAGCATCGGAATTAAATACATAAGGAACAATGCCGACTTAAGTACAAGACGTCTGACTCTTCTTACTGTCTATGCTTTGAAATACTACTGTGACACTAGTTGTAGATTCCGATGCTTCACTACATTTTTACTGTATCCCTCTGTCCTTCTTATTGCCGGTGAAACACAGAAACTGCATCGGAATTAAATACGAAAGGCACAATGCCAACATAAGTACGAGAAGACTGACTGTTCCAACTCTCTATGTTTTGAACCATTCCTGTGACACTAGTTATGGATTCTGATGCTTCACTTCAGGTTTAATCTATCCCTCTGACCGTCTTATTGACGATGAAACGCAGAAATTGCATCAGAATTAAATAGAAAATGCACAATGATGACTTAAGTACAAGAAGACTGACTATTCTTACTGACTATGTTTTGAACCATTCCTGTGACACTAGTTATAGATTCCGATGCTTCACTCCAGGATTACTGTATCCCTTGGACATTCTGATTGACGATGAAGCACAGAAATAGCATCGGTATTAAATACAAAAGGCACAATGCAGAATTAAGTACAAGAAGGCTGACTCTTCTTACTATCTATGTTTTGAACCATTCCGGTGACACTAGTTATAGATTCCGATGCTTCACTCCAGGTGTACTGTATCCCTTGGACCCTCATATTGACAATGAAACACAGAAATTGCATCGGAATTAAATAAAAAAAGCACAATGCCGACTTAAGTACAAGAAGACTGACTCTTCTTACTGTCTATGTTTTGAACCATTCCATTGACACTAGTTATAGATTCAGATGTTTCACTCCAGGTTTACTGTATCCTTTGGACCTTGTTATTTACGATGAAACACAGAAATTGCATCGGAATTAAATAGAAAAGGTACAATGCCGACTTAAGTACAAGAAGACTGACTCTTCTTACTGACTATGTTTTGAACCATTCCTGTGACACTAGTTATAGATTCCGATGCTACACTCCTGGTTTACTGTATCCCTTGGAGCCTCTTATAGACGATGAAACACTGAAATTGTATCGGAATTAAATACAAAAGGCACAATGCGCACTTAAGGACAAGAAGACTGTTTCTTCTTACTGACTTGGTTTTGAACCAATCCTGTGACACTAGTTATAGATTCCGATGCTTCACTTGAGGTTTACTGTATCCGTTGGACCTTCTTATTGACAATGAAACACAGAAATTGCATCGGAATTAAATACAAAAGGCACAATGCCGACTTAAGTACAAGAAGACTGACTCTTCTTACTGTTTATGTTATGATCCATACCATTGACACTAGTTGTAGATTGCGATGCTTCACTCCAGGTTTACTGTATCCTTTGGACCTTCTATTTGACGATGAAACACAGAAATTGCATCGGAATTAAATAGAAAAGGCACAATGCCAACATAAGTACTAGAAGACTGACTCCTCTTACTGTCTATGTTATGATCC
The DNA here is from genome assembly GCF_021461385.2 of Schistocerca piceifrons. Taxonomy (NCBI): domain Eukaryota; kingdom Metazoa; phylum Arthropoda; class Insecta; order Orthoptera; family Acrididae; genus Schistocerca; species Schistocerca piceifrons. The sequence goes on from NW_025727617.1 coordinate 678,402, forward strand.
ATACCATTGACACTAGTTGTAGATTGCGATGCTTCACTCCAGGTTTACTGTATCCTTTGGACCTTCTATTTGACGATGAAACACAGAAATTGCATCGGAAATGAATAGAAAAGGCACAATGCCGACTTAAGTACTAGAAGGCTGACTCTTCCTACTGTCTATGTTTTGAACCATTCCTGTGACACTAGTTATAGATTCCGATGCTTCCCTACAGGTTCACTGTATCCCTTGGACCTTCTTGTTGACGATGAAACACAGAAATTGCATCGGAATTCAATACAAAAGGCACAATGCCGACTTACCTACAAGAAGACTGACTCTTCTTACTGACTATGCTTTGAACCATTCCTGTGACACTACTTATAGATTCCGATGCTTCACTTCAGGATTACTGTATCCCTCTGACCTTCTTATTGACGATGAAACACAGAAATTGCATCGGAATTAAATACAAACGGCACAATGCCGACTTAAGTACAAGAATACTGACTCTTCTTACTGTCTATGATTTGAACCATCCCTGTGACACTAGTTATAGATTCCGATGCTTCACTCCAGGTTTACTGCATACCTTGGCCCTTGTTATTGACGATGAAACACATAAATTGCAACGGAATTAAATACAAAAGGCACAATGCCGACATAAGTACAAAGAGGTTGACTCTTCTTACTGACTATGCTTTGAACCATTCCTGTGACACTAGTTATAAATTCCGATGCTTCACTCCAGGTTTACTGTATCCCTTGGACATTCTTATTGACGATGAAACACAGAAATTGCATCGGAATTAAATACAAAAGCCACAATGCAGAATTAAGTACAAGAAGGCTGACTCTTCTTACTATCTATGTTTGGAGCCAATCCTTTGACACTAGTTATAGATTCCGATGCTTCACTCCAAGTGTACTGTATCCCTTGGACCTTCATATTGACGATGAAACACAGAAATTGCATCGGAATTAAATACAAAAGGCACAATGCCGACTTATGGACAAGAAGACTGACTCTTCTTACTGACTATGTTTTGAACCATTCCTGTGACACTAGCTATAGATTCCGATGCATCACTTCAGGTTTACTGTATCCCTCTGACCTTCTTATTGACGATGAAACACAGAAATTGCATCGGAATTAAATACAAAAGGCACAAAGCCGACTTAAGTACAAGAAGACTGACTCTTCTTACTGTCTATGATTTGAACCATTCCATTGACTCTAGTTATACATTCCGATGCTTCACTTGAGGTTTACTGTATCCGTTGGACCTTCTTATTGACAATGAAACACAGAAATTGCATCGGAATTAAATACAAAAGGCACAATGTCTACTTAAGTACAAGAAGACTGACTCTTCTTACTGTCTATGTTTTGAACCATTCCTGTCACACTAGTTATAGATTCCGATGCTTCACTCCAGGTTTACCGTATCCCTTGGACCTTCTTATTGACGATGAAACACAGAATTTGCATCGGAATTAAATAGAAAATTCACAATGCCCTCTTAAGTATAAGAAGACTGTCTCTTCTTACTGACTATGTTTTGAACCATTCCTGTGACACTAGTTATAGATTACGTTTCTTCACTTCAGGTTTACTATATCCTTTGGGCCTTCTTATTGACGATGAATCACAGAAATTGCATCGGAAATAAATACAAAAGGCACAATGCCGACTTAAGTACAAGAAGAGTGACTCTTCTTACTGTCTACATTTTGAACCATTCCAGTGACACTAGTAATAGATTCCGATGCTTCACTTCTGGTTGACTGAATCCCTCGGACCATCTTATTGACGATGAAACACAGAAATAGCATCGGAATTAAATACATAAGGAACAATGCCGACTTAAGTACAAGACGTCTGACTCTTCTTACTGTCTATGCTTTGAAATATTACTGTGACACTAGTTGTAGATTCCGATGCTTCACTACATTTTTACTGTATCCCTCTGTCCTTCTTATTGCCGGTGAAACACAGAAACTGCATCGGAATTAAATACGAAAGGCACAATGCCAACATAAGTACGAGAAGACTGACTGTTCCAACTCTCTATGTTTTGAACCATTCCTGTGACACTAGTTATGGATTCTGATGCTTCACTTCAGGTTTAATCTATCCCTCTGACCGTCTTATTGACGATGAAACGCAGAAATTGCATCAGAATTAAATAGAAAATGCACAATGATGACTTAAGTACAAGAAGACTGACTATTCTTACTGACTATGTTTTGAACCATTCCTGTGACACTAGTTATAGATTCCGATGCTTCACTCCAGGTTTACTGTATCCCTTGGACATTCTGATTGACGATGAAGCACAGAAATAGCATCGGTATTAAATACAAAAGGCACAATGCAGAATTAAGTACAAGAAGGCTGACTCTTCTTACTATCTATGTTTTGAACCATTCCGGTGACACTAGTTATAGATTCCGATGCTTCACTCCAGGTGTACTGTATCCCTTGGACCCTCATATTGACAATGAAACACAGAAATTGCATCGGAATTAAATAAAAAAAGCACAATGCCGACTTAAGTACAAGAAGACTGACTCTTCTTACTGTCTATGTTATGATCCATACCATTGACACTAGTTGTAGATTGCGATGCTTCACTCCAGGTTTACTGTATCCTTTGGACCTTCTATTTGACGATGAAACACAGAAATTGCATCGGAATTAAATAGAAAAGGCACAATGAGAACATAAGTACTAGAAGACTGACTCCTCTTACTGACTATGTTTTCAACCATTCCTGTGACACCAGTTATAGATTCCGATGCTTCACTTCAGGTTTACTGTATCCCTTGGACCTTCTTGTTGACGATGAAACACAAAAATTGCATCGGAATTAAATACAAAAGGCAAAAAGCCGACTTAAGTACACGAAAACTGACTCTTCTTACTGTCTATGATGTGAACCATTCCTGTGACACTAGTTACAGATTCCAATGCTTCAATCCAGGTTTACTGTATCCCTTGGACCTTCTTATTGACGATGAAACACAGAAATTGCATCGGAATTAAATACAAAAATCAAAATGCCGACTTAAGTACACGAGGACTGTATCTTCTTACTGTCTAAGATTTGAACCATTCCTGTGACACTAGTTATGGATTCCGATGCTACACTCCAGGTTCATTGTATCCCTCTGTCCTTGTTATTGACGATGAAACACAGAAATTGCATCGGAATTAAATTGAATAGGCACAATGTCGACTTAAGTACCAGAAGACTGACTCTTCTTACTGTCTATGTTTTGAACCATTCCTGTGACAGTAGTTATAGATTCCGATGCTTCACTTAAGGTTTACTGTATACCTTGGACCTTCTTATTGACGATGAAACACAGAAATTGCATCGGAATTAAATACAAAATGCACAATGCAGACTTAAGGACAAGAAGACTGACTGTTCTTACTGACTATGTTTTGAACCATTCCTGTGACACTAGTTATAGATTCCGATGCTTCACTTCAGGTTTATTGTATCCCTCTGAACTTCTTAGTGACGAGGAAACACAGAAATTGCATCGGAATTAAATAGAAAAGGCACAATGTCGACTTAAGTACAAGAAGACTGACTCTTCTTACTGTCTATGTTTTGAACCATTCCTGTGACACTAGTTATAGATTCCGATGCTTAACTCCAGGTTTACTGTATCCCTTGGAACTTCTTATTGACGATGAAACACAGAATTTGCATCGGAATTAAATAGAAAATTCACAATGCCCACTTAAGTATAAGAAGACTGACTCTTCTTACTGACTATGTTTTGAACCATTCCTGTGACACTAGTTATATATTTCGATGCTCCACTTCAGGTTTACTGTATACCTTGGACCTTCTTATTGACGATGAAACACAGAAATTATATTGGAATTAAATAGAAAAGGCACAATGCCGACTTAAGTACAAGAAGACTGACTCATCCTTCTGTCTATGTTTTGAACCATTCCTGTGACACTAGTTTGGGATTCCGATGCTTCACTTCAGGTTTACTGTATCTCTCTGACCTTCTTATTGACGATGAAACACAGAAATTGCATTGGAATTAAATACAAAAGGCACAATGCCGACTTAAGTACAAGAAGACTGACGCTTCCTGCTGTCTATGTTTTGAACCATTCCTGTGACACTAGTTATTGAATCCGATGTTTCACTTCAGGTTTACTGTATCCCTCTGACCTTATTGCCGATGAAACACAGAAATTGCATCGGATCTAAATACAAAAAGCACAATGCCGACTTAAGGACAAGAAGACTGACTCCTCTTACTGTCTATGTTTTGAACCATTTCTGTGACACTAGTTATTGGGTACGATTCTTCACTTCAGGTTTACTGTATCCCTTGGGCCTTCTTATGGACAATGAATCACAGAAATTGCATCGGAATTAAATACAAAAGGCACAATGCCGACATAAGTACAAGAAGACTGACTCTTCTTACTGTCTACATTTTGAACCATTCCAGTGACACTAGTTATACATTCCGATGCTTCACTTCGGGTTGACTGTATCCCTTGGACCTTCTTATTGACGATGAAACACAGAAATTGCATCGGAATTAAATACAAAAAGCACAATGCCGACTTAAGTGCGAGACGTCTGACTCTTCTTACTGTCTATGTTTTGAGCCATCCCTGTGACATTAGTTATAGATTCCGATGCTTCACTCCAGGTTTACTGTATCCCTTGGTCCTTCTTATTGACGATAAAGCACAGAAATATCATCGGAATTAAATATAAAAGGCACAATGCCGACTTAAGTACAAGAAGACTCACACTTCTTACTGACTATGATTTGAACCATTCCCGTGACACAAGTTACAAATTCCGATGCTTCACTTCAGGTTTACTGTATGCCTCGGACCTTCTGATTGGCGATGAAACACAGAAATTGCATCGGAATTAAATACAAAAGGGACAATGCAGAATTAAGTACAAGATGACTGACTCTTCATACTGTCTATGTTTTGAACCATTCCTGTGACACTAGTTATAGATTCCGATGCTTCACTCCAGGTTTACTGTATCCCATGGACCTTCTTATTAACGATGAAACACAGGAATCGCATCGGAATTAAATACAAAAGGCACAATGCCGACTTAAGTATAAGAAGACTGACGCTTCTTACTGTCTATGATTTGAACCATCCCATTGACACTAGTTATAGATTCCGATGCTTCACTCCAGGTTTACTGTATCCCTTGGACCTTGTTATTGGTAATGAACCACAGAAATTGCATCGGAATTAAATACAAAAGGCAAAATGCCGACTTAAGTACAAGAAGACTGACTCTTCTTACTGACTATGTTTTGAACCATTCCTGTGACACTAGTTATAGATTCCGATGCTTCACCTCAGGTTTTCTGTATCCCATGGACCTTATTGTTGACGATGAAACACAGAAATTGCATCGGTATTAAATACAAAAGGCAAAATGCCGACTTAAGTACACGAGGATTGTCTCATCTTACTGTCTAAGATTTGAACCATTCCTGTGACACTAGTTATAGATTCCGATGCTTCACTTAAGGTTTACATTTTACCTTGGACCTTCTTATTGACGATGAATCACAGAAATTGCATCGGAATTAAATACAAAATGCACAATGCCGACTTAAGGACAAGAAGACTGACTGTTCTTACTGACTATGTTTTGAACCATTCCTGTGACACTAGTTATAGATTCCGATGCTTCACTTCAGGTTTATTGTATTCCTCTGACCCTCTTATTGACGATGAAACACAGAAATTGCATCGGAATGAAATACAAAAGGCACATTGGCGACTTAAGTACAAGAAGACTGACTCTTCTTACTGTCTATGTTTTGAACCATTCCTGTGACACTAGTTATAGATTCCGATGCTACACTCCAGGTTTACTGTATCCCTTGGACCTTCTTATTGACGATGAAACACAGGAATTGCATCAGAATCAAATAGAAAAGGCACAATGAAGACTTAAGTACAAGAAGACTGACTCTTCTTACTGACTATGTTTTGAACCATTCCTGTGACACTAGTTATAGATTCCGATGCTTCACATCAGGTTTACTGTTTCCCTTGGAATTTCTTATAGACGATGAAACACAGAAATTGCATCGGAATTAAATACAAAAGGCAAAATGCCGACTTAAGGTCAAAAGGACTGACTGTTCTTACTGACTATGTTTGAACCATTCCTGTGCCACTAGTTATAGATTCCGATGCTTCACTTCCGGTTTATTGTATCCCTCTGACCTTCTTATTGTCGATGAAACACAGTAATTGCATCGGAATTAAATAGAAAAGACACAATGTCGACTTAAGTACAAGAAGACTGACTCTTCTTACTGATTATGTTTTGAACCATTCCTGTGACACCAGTTATATATTTCGATGCTCCACTTCAGGTTTACTGTATACCTTGGACCTTCTTATTGACTTTGAAACATAGAAATTGCATTGGAATTAAATAGAAAAGGCACAATGCCGACTTAAGTACAAGAAGACTGACTCTTCTTACTGACTATGATTTGAACCATTCCTGTGACACAAGTTACAAATTCCGATGCTTCACTTCAGGTTTACTGAATGCCTCGGACCTTCTGATTGGCGATGAAACACAGAAATTGCATCGGAATTAAATACAAAAGGGACAATGCAGAATTAAGTACAAGATGACTGACTCTTCATACTGTCTATCTTTTGAACCATTCCTGTGACACTAGTTATAGATTCCGATGCTTCACTCCAGGTTTACTGTATCCCATGGACCTTCTTATTGACGACGAAACACAGGAATCGCATCGGAATTAAATACAAAAGGCACAAAGCCTACTTAAGTACAAGAAGACTGACGCTTCTTACTGTCTATGATTTGAACCATCCCATTGACACTAGTTATAGATTCCGATGCTTCTCTCCAGGTTTACTGTATCCCTTGATCTTGTTATTGGTAATGAAACACAGAAATTGCATCGGAATTAAATAGAAAACGTACAATGCCGACTTAAGTACAAGAAGACTGACTCTTCTTACTGACTATGTTTTGAACCATTCCTGTGACACTAGTTATAGATTCCGATGCTTCACCTCAGGTTTTCTGTATCCCTTGGACCTTCTTGTTGACGATGAAACAAAGAAATTGCATCGGAATTAAATACAAAAGGCAAAATGCCGACTTAAATACACGAGGATTGTCTCTTCTTACTGTCTAAGATTTGAACCATTCCTGTGACACTAGTTATAGATTCCGATGCTTCACTTAAGGTTTACATTATACCTTGGACCCTCCTATTGACGATGAATCACAGAAATTGCATCGGAATTAAATACAAAATGCACAATGCCGACTTAAGGACAAAAAGACTGACTGTTCTTACTGACTATGTTTTGAACCATTCCTGTGACACTAGTTTGGGATTCCGATGCTTCACTTCAGGTTTACTGTATCTCTCTGACCTTCTTATTGACGATGAAACACAGAAATTGCATTGGAATTAAATACAAAAGGCACAATGCCGACTTAAGTAAAAGAAGACTGACGCTTCCTGCTGTCTATGTTTTGAACCATTCCTGTGACACTAGTTATTGAATCCGATGTTTCACTTCAGGTTTACTGTATCCCTCTGACCTTATTGCCGATGAAACACAGAAATTGCATCGGATCTAAATACAAAAAGCACAATGCCGACTTAAGGACAAGAAGACTGACTCTTCTTACTGTCTATGTTTTGAACCATTTCTGTGACACTAGTTATTGGGTACGATTCTTCACTTCAGGTTTACTGTATCCCTTGGGCCTTCTTATGGACAATGAATCACAGAAATTGCATCGGAATTAAATACAAAAGGCACAATGCCGACATAAGTACAAGAAGACTGACTCTTCTTACTGTCTACATTTTGAACCATTCCAGTGACACTAGTTATACATTCCGATGCTTCACTTCGGGTTGACTGTATCCCTTGGACCTTCTTATTGACGATGAAACACAGAAATTGCATCGGAATTAAATACAAAAAGCACAATGCCGACTTAAGTGCGAGACGTCTGACTCTTCTTACTGTCTATGTTTTGAGCCATCCCTGTGACATTAGTTATAGATTCCGATGCTTCACTCCAGGTTTACTGTATCCCTTGGTCCTTCTTATTGACGATAAAGCACAGAAATATCATCGGAATTAAATATAAAAGGCACAATGCCGACTTAAGTACAAGAAGACTCACACTTCTTACTGACTATGATTTGAACCATTCCCGTGACACAAGTTACAAATTCCGATGCTTCACTTCAGGTTTACTGTATGCCTCGGACCTTCTGATTGGCGATGAAACACAGAAATTGCATCGGAATTAAATACAAAAGGGACAATGCAGAATTAAGTACAAGATGACTGACTCTTCATACTGTCTATGTTTTGAACCATTCCTGTGACACTAGTTATAGATTCCGATGCTTCACTCCAGGTTTACTGTATCCCATGGACCTTCTTATTAACGATGAAACACAGGAATCGCATCGGAATTAAATACAAAAGGCACAATGCCGACTTAAGTATAAGAAGACTGACGCTTCTTACTGTCTATGATTTGAACCATCCCATTGACACTAGTTATAGATTCCGATGCTTCACTCCAGGTTTACTGTATCCCTTGGACCTTGTTATTGGTAATGAACCACAGAAATTGCATCGGAATTAAATACAAAAGGCAAAATGCCGACTTAAGTACAAGAAGACTGACTCTTCTTACTGACTATGTTTTGAACCATTCCTGTGACACTAGTTATAGATTCCGATGCTTCACCTCAGGTTTTCTGTATCCCATGGACCTTATTGTTGACGATGAAACACAGAAATTGCATCGGTATTAAATACAAAAGGCAAAATGCCGACTTAAGTACACGAGGATTGTCTCATCTTACTGTCTAAGATTTGAACCATTCCTGTGACACTAGTTATAGATTCCGATGCTTCACTTAAGGTTTACATTTTACCTTGGACCTTCTTATTGACGATGAATCACAGAAATTGCATCGGAATTAAATACAAAATGCACAATGCCGACTTAAGGACAAGAAGACTGACTGTTCTTACTGACTATGTTTTGAACCATTCCTGTGACACTAGTTATAGATTCCGATGCTTCACTTCAGGTTTATTGTATTCCTCTGACCCTCTTATTGACGATGAAACACAGAAATTGCATCGGAATGAAATACAAAAGGCACATTGGCGACTTAAGTACAAGAAGACTGACTCTTCTTACTGTCTATGTTTTGAACCATTCCTGTGACACTAGTTATAGATTCCGATGCTACACTCCAGGTTTACTGTATCCCTTGGACCTTCTTATTGACGATGAAACACAGGAATTGCATCAGAATCAAATAGAAAAGGCACAATGAAGACTTAAGTACAAGAAGACTGACTCTTCTTACTGACTATGTTTTGAACCATTCCTGTGACACTAGTGATAGATTTCGATGCTTCACATCAGGTTTACTGTTTCCCTTGGAATTTCTTATAGACGATGAAACACAGAAATTGCATCGGAATTAAATACAAAAGGCAAAATGCCGACTTAAGGTCAAAAGGACTGACTGTTCTTACTGACTATGTTTGAACCATTCCTGTGCCACTAGTTATAGATTCCGATGCTTCACTTCCGGTTTATTGTATCCCTCTGACCTTCTTATTGTCGATGAAACACAGTAATTGCATCGGAATTAAATAGAAAAGACACAATGTCGACTTAAGTACAAGAAGACTGACTCTTCTTACTGATTATGTTTTGAACCATTCCTGTGACACCAGTTATATATTTCGATGCTCCACTTCAGGTTTACTGTATACCTTGGACCTTCTTATTGACGATGAAACATAGAAATTGCATTGGAATTAAATAGAAAAGGCACAATGCCGACTTAAGTACAAGAAGACTGACTCTTCTTACTGACTATGATTTGAACCATTCCTGTGACACAAGTTACAAATTCCGATGCTTCACTTCAGGTTTACTGAATGCCTCGGACCTTCTGATTGGCGATGAAACACAGAAATTGCATCGGAATTAAATACAAAAGGGACAATGCAGAATTAAGTACAAGATGACTGACTCTTCATACTGTCTATCTTTTGAACCATTCCTGTGACACTAGTTATAGATTCCGATGCTTCACTCCAGGTTTACTGTATCCCATGGACCTTCTTATTGACGACGAAACACAGGAATCGCATCGGAATTAAATACAAAAGGCACAAAGCCTACTTAAGTACAAGAAGACTGACGCTTCTTACTGTCTATGATTTGAACCATCCCATTGACACTAGTTATAGATTCCGATGCTTCTCTCCAGGTTTACTGTATCCCTTGATCTTGTTATTGGTAATGAAACACAGAAATTGCATCGGAATTAAATAGAAAACGTACAATGCCGACTTAAGTACAAGAAGACTGACTCTTCTTACTGACTATGTTTTGAACCATTCCTGTGACACTAGTTATAGATTCCGATGCTTCACCTCAGGTTTTCTGTATCCCTTGGACCTTCTTGTTGACGATGAAACAAAGAAATTGCATCGGAATTAAATACAAAAGGCAAAATGCCGACTTAAATACACGAGGATTGTCTCTTCTTACTGTCTAAGATTTGAACCATTCCTGTGACACTAGTTATAGATTCCGATGCTTCACTTAAGGTTTACATTATACCTTGGACCCTCCTATTGACGATGAATCACAGAAATTGCATCGGAATTAAATACAAAATGCACAATGCCGACTTAAGGACAAAAAGACTGACTGTTCTTACTGACTATGTTTTGAACCATTCCTGTGACACTAGTTTGGGATTCCGATGCTTCACTTCAGGTTTACTGTATCTCTCTGACCTTCTTATTGACGATGAAACACAGAAATTGCATTGGAATTAAATACAAAAGGCACAATGCCGACTTAAGTACAAGAAGACTGACGCTTCCTGCTGTCTATGTTTTGAACCATTCCTGTGACACTAGTTATTGAATCCGATGTTTCACTTCAGGTTTACTGTATCCCTCTGACCTTATTGCCGATGAAACACAGAAATTGCATCGGATCTAAATACAAAAAGCACAATGCCGACTTAAGGACAAGAAGACTGACTCTTCTTACTGTCTATGTTTTGAACCATTTCTGTGACACTAGTTATTGGGTACGATTCTTCACTTCAGGTTTACTGTATCCCTTGGGCCTTCTTATGGACAATGAATCACAGAAATTGCATCGGAATTAAATACAAAAGGCACAATGCCGACATAAGTACAAGAAGACTGACTCTTCTTACTGTCTACATTTTGAACCATTCCAGTGACACTAGTTATACATTCCGATGCTTCACTTCGGGTTGACTGTATCCCTTGGACCTTCTTATTGACGATGAAACACAGAAATTGCATCGGAATTAAATACAAAAAGCACAATGCCGACTTAAGTGCGAGACGTCTGACTCTTCTTACTGTCTATGTTTTGAGCCATCCCTGTGACATTAGTTATAGATTCCGATGCTTCACTCCAGGTTTACTGTATCCCTTGGTCCTTCTTATTGACGATAAAGCACAGAAATATCATCGGAATTAAATATAAAAGGCACAATGCCGACTTAAGTACAAGAAGACTCACACTTCTTACTGACTATGATTTGAACCATTCCCGTGACACAAGTTACAAATTCCGATGCTTCACTTCAGGTTTACTGTATGCCTCGGACCTTCTGATTGGCGATGAAACACAGAAATTGCATCGGAATTAAATACAAAAGGGACAATGCAGAATTAAGTACAAGATGACTGACTCTTCATACTGTCTATGTTTTGAACCATTCCTGTGACACTAGTTATAGATTCCGATGCTTCACTCCAGGTTTACTGTATCCCATGGACCTTCTTATTAACGATGAAACACAGGAATCGCATCGGAATTAAATACAAAAGGCACAATGCCGACTTAAGTATAAGAAGACTGACGCTTCTTACTGTCTATGATTTGAACCATCCCATTGACACTAGTTATAGATTCCGATGCTTCACTCCAGGTTTACTGTATCCCTTGGACCTTGTTATTGGTAATGAACCACAGAAATTGCATCGGAATTAAATACAAAAGGCAAAATGCCGACTTAAATACAAGAAGACTGACTCTTCTTACTGACTATGTTTTGAACCATTCCTGTGACACTAGTTATAGAATCCGATGCTTCACCTCAGGTTTTCTGTATCCAATGGACCTTATTGTTGACGATGAAACACAGAAATTGCATCGGTATTAAATACAAAAGGCAAAATGCCGACTTAAGTACACGAGGATTGTCTCATCTTACTGTCTAAGATTTGAACCATTCCTGTGACACTAGTTATAGATTCCGATGCTTCACTTAAGGTTTACATTTTACCTTGGACCTTCTTATTGACGATGAATCACAGAAATTGCATCGGAATTAAATACAAAATGCACAATGCCGACTTAAGGACAAGAAGACTGACTGTTCTTACTGACTATGTTTTGAACCATTCCTGTGACACTAGTTATAGATTCCGATGCTTCACTTCAGGTTTATTGTATTCCTCTGACCCTCTTATTGACGATGAAACACAGAAATTGCATCGGAATTAAATACAAAAGGCACATTGGCGACTTAAGTACAAGAAGACTGACTCTTCTTACTGTCTATGTTTTGAACCATTCCTGTGACACTAGTTATAGATTCCGATGCTACACTCCAGGTTTACTGTATCCCTTGGACCTTCTTATTGACGATGAAACACAGGAATTGCATCAGAATCAAATAGAAAAGGCACAATGAAGACTTAAGTACAAGAAGACTGACTCTTCTTACTGACTATGTTTTGAACCATTCCTGTGACACTAGTTATAGATTCCGATGCTTCACATCAGGTTTACTGTTTCCCTTGGAATTTCTTATAGACGATGAAACACAGAAATTGCATCGGAATTAAATACAAAAGGCAAAATGCCGACTTAAGGTCAAAAGGACTGACTGTTCTTACTGACTATGTTTGAACCATTCCTGTGCCACTAGTTATAGCTTCCGATGCTTCACTTCCGGTTTATTGTATCCCTCTGACCTTCTTATTGTCGATGAAACACAGTAATTGCATCGGAATTAAATAGAAAAGACACAATGTCGACTTAAGTACAAGAAGACTGACTCTTCTTACTGATTATGTTTTGAACCATTCCTGTGACACCAGTTATATATTTCGATGCTCCACTTCAGGTTTACTGTATACCTTGGACCTTCTTATTGACGATGAAACATAGAAATTGCATTGGAATTAAATAGAAAAGGCACAATGCCGACTTAAGTACAAGAAGACTGACTCTTCTTACTGACTATGATTTGAACCATTCCTGTGACACAAGTTACAAATTCCGATGCTTCACTTCAGGTTTACTGAATGCCTCGGACCTTCTGATTGGCGATGAAACACAGAAATTGCATCGGAATTAAATACAAAAGGGACAATGCAGAATTAAGTACAAGATGACTGACTCTTCATACTGTCTATCTTTTGAACCATTCCTGTGACACTAGTTATAGATTCCGATGCTTCACTCCAGGTTTACTGTATCCCATGGACCTTCTTATTGACGACGAAACACAGGAATCGCATCGGAATTAAATACAAAAGGCACAAAGCCTACTTAAGTACAAGAAGACTGACGCTTCTTACTGTCTATGATTTGAACCATCCCATTGACACTAGTTATAGATTCCGATGCTTCTCTCCAGGTTTACTGTATCCCTTGATCTTGTTATTGGTAATGAAACACAGAAATTGCATCGGAATTAAATAGAAAACGTACAATGCCGACTTAAGTACAAGAAGACTGACTCTTCTTACTGACTATGTTTTGAACCATTCCTGTGACACTAGTTATAGATTCCGATGCTTCACCTCAGGTTTTCTGTATCCCTTGGACCTTCTTGTTGACGATGAAACAAAGAAATTGCATCGGAATTAAATACAAAAGGCAAAATGCCGACTTAAATACACGAGGATTGTCTCTTCTTACTGTCTAAGATTTGAACCATTCCTGTGACACTAGTTATAGATTCCGATGCTTCACTTAAGGTTTACATTATACCTTGGACCCTCCTATTGACGATGAATCACAGAAATTGCATCGGAATTAAATACAAAATGCACAATGCCGACTTAAGGACAAAAAGACTGACTGTTCTTACTGACTATGTTTTGAACCATTCCTGTGACACTAGTTATAGATTCCGATGCTTCACTTCAGGTTTATTGTATCCCTCTGACCCTCTTATTGACGATGAAACACAGAAATTGCATCGGAATGAAATACAAAAGGCACAATGGCGACTTAAGTACAAGAAGACTGACTCTTCTTACTGTCTATGTATTGAACCATTCCTGTGACACTAGTTATAGATTCCGATGCTACACTCCAGGTTTACTGTATCCCTTGGACCTTCTTATTGACGATGAAACACAGGAATTGCATCAGAATCAAATAGAAAAGGCACAATGAAGAATTAAGTACAAGAAGACTGACTCTTCTTACTGACTATGTTTTGAACCATTCCTGTGACACTAGTTATAGATTCCGATGCTTCACATCAGGTTTACTGTTTCCCTTGGACTTTCTTATTGACGATGAAACACAGAAATTGCATCGGAATTAAATACAAAAGGCAAAATGCCGACTTAAGGTCAAGAGGACTGACTGTTCTTACTGACTATGTTTGAACCATTCCTGTGCCACTAGTTATAGATTCCGATGCTTCACTTCAGGTTTATTGAATCCCTCTGACCTTCTTTTTGTCGATGAAACACAGTAATTGCATCGGAATTAAATAGAAAAGACACAATGTCGACTTAAGTACAAGAAGACTGACTCTTCTTACTGTCTATGCTTTGAACCATTCCTGTGACACTAGTTATAGATTCCGATGCTTCACTCCAGGTTTACTGTATCCCTTGGACCTCCTTATTGACGATGAAACACAGAAATTGCATCGGAATTAAATAGAAAAGGCACAATGCCGACTTAAGTACAAGAAGACTAACTCTTCTTACTGACTATGTTTTGAACCATTCCTGTGACACTAGTTATAGATTCCGATGCTTCACTTCAGGTATACTGTATACCTTGGACCTTTCGTATTGACGATGAAACACAGAAATTGCATCGGAATTAAATACAAAAGGCACAATGCCAACTTAAGTACAAGAAGACTGACTCTTCCAACTGTCTATGATTTGAACCATTCCTGTGACACTAGTTTTGGAATCCGATGCTTCACTTCAGGTTTACTGTATCCCTCTGACCTTATTGCCGATGAAACACAGAAATTGCATCGGAATGAAATACAAAAGGCACAATGCCGACAGAAGGGCAAGAAGACTGACTCTTCTTACTGACTATGCTTTGAACCATTCCTGTGACACTAGTAATTGGTTCCGATGCTTCACTTCAGGATTTCTGTTTCCCTTGGACATACTTATTGACGATGAAACACGAAATTGCATCGGAATTAAATAGAAAAGGCACAATGCCGACTTAAGTACAAGAAGACTGACTCTTCCTACTGTCTATATTTTGAACCTTTCCATTGACACTAGTTATAGATTCCGATGCTTCACTTCAGGTTTACTGTATCCCTTGGACCTTGTCATTGACTATGAAACACAGAAATTGCATCGGAAGTGAATACAAAAGGCACAATGCCGACTTAAAGACAAGAAGACTGACTCTTCTACTGTCTATGTTTTGAACCATTCCTGTGACACTAGTTATAGAGTCCGATGCTTCACTTCAGGTTTACTGTATCCCTCTGACCTTCTTATTGACGATGAAACACTTAAATAGCATCGGAATTAAACAGAAAAAGCACAATGCCGACTTAAGTACAGGAAGACTGACTCTTCTTACTGTCTATCTTTTGAACCATTCCTGTGACACCAGTTGTAGATTCCGATGCCTCACTTCAGGTTTACTGTATCCCTTGGACCTTCTTATAGACGATGAAACACAGAAATTGCATCGGAATTAAATACAAAATGCACAATGCCGACTTAAGTACAAGAAGACTGACTCTTCCTACTATCTATGATTTGAACCATTCCTGTGACACTAGTTTTGGATTCCGATGGTTCACTTCAGGTTTACTATATCCCTCTGACCTTATTGCCGATGAAACACAGAAATTGCATCGGAATTAAATACAAAAGGCAAAATGCCGACTTAAGTACACGAGGACTGTCTCTTCATACTGTCTAAGATTTGAACCATTCCTGTGACACTAGTTATAGATTCCGATGCTTCACTCCTGGTTTACTGTATCCCGTGGACCTTGTTATTGGCGATGAAACACAGAAATTGCATCGGAATTAAATAGAAAAGGCACAATGCCGACTTAAATACAACAAGACGAACTCTTCTTACTGACTATGTTTTGAACCATTCCTGTGACAATAGTTATAGATTTCGATGCTTCACTCCAGGTTTACTGTATCCCGTGGACCTTGTTATTGGCGATGAAACACAGAAATTGGATCGGAATTAAATACAAAAGGCACAATGCCGACCTAAGTACAAGAAGACTGACCTTTCCTACTGTCTATGATTTGAACCATTCCTGTGACACTAGTTTTGGATTCCGATGCTTCACTTCAGGTTTACTGTATCCCTCTGACCTTATTGCCGATGAAACACAGAAATTGCATCGGAATGAAATACAAAAGGCACAATGCCGACTTAAGTACAAGAAGACTGACTCTTCCTACTGTCTATACTTTGAACCTTTCCATTGACAGTAGTTATAGATTCCGATGATTCACTTCATGTTTACTGTATCCCTTGGACCTTGTCATTGACTATGAAACACAGAAATTGCATCGGAAGTAAATACAAAATGCACAATGCCGAAATAAGTAAAAGACGTCTGACTCTTCTTACTGTCTATGATTTGAACCATTTCTGTGACACTAGTTATAGGTCCGATGCTTCACGCCAGGTTTACTGTATCCCTTGGACCTTCTTATTGACGATGAAACACAGAAATTGCATCGGAATTACATATGAAAGGCACAATGCCAAATTAAGTACAAGAAGACTAACTCTTCTTACTGACTATGCTTTGAACCATTCCTGTGAAACAAGTTATAGATTCCGATGCTTCACTTCAGGTTTACTGTATCCCTCTGACCTTCTTATTGACGATGAAACACTTAAATAGCATCAGAATTAAATAGAAAAGGCACATTGCCCACTTAAGTACAGGAAGACTGACTCTTCTTACTGTCTATCTTTTGAATCATTCCTGTGACACCAGTTGTAGATTCCGATGCTACACTTCCGGTTTACTGTATCCCTTGCACCTTCTTATTGACGATGAAACACAGAAACTGCATCGGAATTAAATACAAAAGGCACAATGCCGACTTAAGTACAAGAAGACTTACTCTTTCTACTGTCTATGATTTGAACCATTCCTGTGACACTAGTTTTTGATTCCGATGGTTCACTTCAGGTTTACTGTATCCCTCTGACCTTATTGCCGATGAAACACAGAAATTGCATCGGAACTAAATACAAAAGGCACAATGCCGACTTAAAGACAAGAAGACTGACTCTTCTACTGTCTATGTTTTGAACCATTCCTGTGACACTAGTTATAGAGTCCGATGCTTCACTTCAGGTTTACTGTATCCCTTGGTCCTTCTTCTTGACGATGAATCACAGAAATTGCATCGGAATTATATACAATAGGCACAATGCCGACTTAAGTACAAGAAGACTGACCTTTTTTACTGTCTATACTTTGAACCATTTCAGTGACACTAGTTATAAATTCCGATGCTTCACTTGATGTTTACTGTATCCCTTGGACCATCTTATTGACGATGAAACACAGAAATTGCATCGGAAGTAAATACAAAACGCACAATGCCGACTTAAGTACAAGACGTCTGACTCTTCTTACTGTCTATATTTAGAACCATTACTGTGACACTAGTTATGGATTCCGATGTTTCGCGGCAGGTTTACTGTATCCGTTGGACCTTCTTATTGACGATGAAACACAGAAATTGCATCGGAATTACATACGAAAGGCACAATGCCAACTTAAGTACAAGAAGACTGACTCCTCTTACTGACTATGCTTTGAACCATTCCTGTGACACTAGTTGTAGATTCCGATGGTTTACTTCAAGTTTACTGTATCCCTTGGACCTTCTTATTGGCGATGAAACACAGAAATTGCATCGGAATTAAATACAAAATGCACAATGCCGACTTAAGTACAAGAAGACTGACTCTTGTTACTGACCATGTTTTGAACCATTGCTGTGACACTAGTTATAGATTCCGATGTTTCACTTAAGGTTTACTGTATACCTTGGACCTTCTTAATGACGATGAAACACAGAAATTGCATCGGAATTAAATACAAAATGCACAATGCCGACTTAAGGACAAGAAGACTGACTCTTCTTACTGTCTATGTTTTGAACCATTCCTAAGACACTAGTTATAGATTCCGATGCTTCACTTCAGGTTTATTGTATCCCTCTGACCCTCTTATTGACGATGAAACACAGAAATTGCATCGGAATTAAATAGAAAAGGCACAATGTCGACTTAAGTACAAGAAGACTGACTCTTCTTACTGTCTATGTTTTGAACCATTCCTGTGACACTAGTTATGGATTCCGATGCTTCACTCCAGGTTTACTGTATCCCTTGGATCTTCTTATTGACGATGAAACACAGAATATGCATCGGAATTAAATGGAAAATTCACAATGCCCACTTAAGTATAAGAAGACTGACTCTTCTTACTGATTATGTTTTGAACCATTCCTGTGACACTAGTTATATATTTCGATGCTCCACTTCAGGTTTACTGTATTCCTTGGACCTTCTTATTGAAGATGAAACATAGAAATTGCATTGGAATTAAATAGAAAAGGCACAATGCCGACTTAAGTACAAGAAGACTGACTCATCCTTCTGTCTATGTTTTGAACCATTCCTGTGACACTAGTTTTGGATTCCGATGCTTCACTTCAGGTTTACAGTATCCCTCTGACCTTCTTATTGACGATGAAACACAGAAATTGCATCGGAATTACATATAAAAGGCACAATGCCCACTTCAGTACAAGAAGACTGACTCTTCCTGCTGTCTATGTTTTGAACCATTCCTGTGACACTACTTATAGATTCCGATGTTTCCCTTCAGGTTTACTGTATCCCTCTGACCTTATTGCCGATGAAACACAGAAATTGCATCGGATCAAAATACAAAAAGCACAATGACGACTTAAGGACAAGAAGACTGACTCTTCTTTCTGACTATGTTTTGAACCATTCCTTTGACACTAGTTATAGATTCTGATGCTTCACTTCAGGTTTACTGTTTCCCATGGACCTTCTTATTGACGATGAAACACAGAAATTGCATCGGAATTAAATACAAAATACACAATGCCGATTTAAGTACAAGAAGACTGACTCTTCCACTGTCTATGTTTTGAACCATTTCTGTGACACTAGTTATAGAGTCCGATTCTTCACTTCAGTTTTACTGTATCCCTTTTGCCTTCTTATGGACGATGAATCACAGAACTTGCATCGGAATTAAATACAAAAGGCACAATGCCGACATAAGTACAAGAAGACTGACTCTTCTTACTGTCTACATTTTGAACCATTCCAGTGACACTAGTTATAGATTCCGATGCTTCACTTCAGGTTGACTGTATCCCTTGGACCTTCTTATTGACGATGAAACACAGAAATTGCATCGGAATTAAATAAAAAAGGCACAATGCCGACTTAAGTACGAGACGTCTGACTCTTCTTACAGTCTATATTTAGAACCATTACTATGACACTAGTTATAAATTCCGATGCTTCACTCCAGGTTTACTGTATCCCTTGGACCTTCTTATTGACGATGAAACACAGAAATTGCATCGAAATTAAATACAAAAGGCACAATGCCGACTTAAGTACAAGAAGACTGACTCTTCTTACTGTCCACGTTTGAACCATTCCTGTGACACTAGTGATAGATTCCGATGCTTCACTTCATTTTTACTGTATCCCTCCGACCTTCTTATTGCCGGTGAGACACAGAAATTGCATCGGAATTAAATACGAAAGGCACAATGCCAACTTAAGTACAAGAAGACTGACTGTTCCAACTGTCTATGTTTGAACCATTCCTGTGACACTAGATATAGACTCCGATACTTCACTCCAGGTTCACTGTATCCTTTGGACCTTCTTATTGACGATGAAACACAGAAATTGCATCGGAATTACATACGAAAGGCAAAATGCCAACTTAAGTACAAGAAGACTGACTCCTCTTACTGACTATGCTTTGAACCATTCCTGTGACACTAGTTGTAGACTCCGATACTTCACTCCAGGTTCACTGTATCCCTTGGACCTTCTTATTGGCGATGAAACACAGAAATTGCATCGGAATTAAATACAAAAGGCACAATGCCGACTTAAGTACAAGAAGACTGACTCTTGTTACTGACCATGTTTTGAACCATTGCTGTGACACTAGTTATAGATTCCGATGTTTCACTTAAGGTTTACTGTATACCTTGGACCTTCTTAATGACGATGAAACACAGAAATTGCATCGGAATTAAATACAAAATGCACAATGCCGACTTAAGGACAAGAAGACTGACTCTTCTTACTGTCTATGTTTTGAACCATTCCTAAGACACTAGTTATAGATTCCGATGCTTCACTTCAGGTTTATTGTATCCCTCTGACCCTCTTATTGACGATGAAACACAGAAATTGCATCGGAATTAAATAGAAAAGGCCCAATGTCGACTTAAGTACAAGAAGACTGACTCTTCTTACTGTCTATGTTTTGAACCATTCCTGTGACACTAGTTATGGATTCCGATGCCTCACTCCAGGTTTACTGTATCCCTTCGATCTTCTTATTGACGATGAAACACAGAATTTGCATCGGAATTAAATGGAAAATTCACAATGCCCACTTAAGTATAAGAAGACTGACTCTTCTTACTGATTATGTTTTGAACCATTCCTGTGACACTACTTATATATTTCGATGCTCCACTTCAGGTTTACTGTATACCTTGGACTTTCTTATTGAAGATGAAACATAGAAATTGCATTGGAATTAAATAGAAAAGGCACAATGCCGACTTAAGTACAAGAAGACTGACACATCCTTCTGTCTATGTTTTGAACCATTCCTGTGACACTAGTTTTGGATTCCGATGCTTCACTTCAGGTTTACAGTATCTCTCTGACCTTCTTATTGACGATGAAACACAGAAATTGCATCGGAATTAAATACAAAAGGCACAATGCCGACTTCAGTACAAGAAGACTGACTCTTCCTGCTGTCTATGTTTTGAACCATTCCTGTGACACTAGTTATAGATTCCGATGTTTCCCTTCAGGTTTACTGTATCCCTCTGACCTTATTGCCGAAGAAACACAGAAATTGCATCGGATCAAAATACAAAAAGCACAATGCCGACTTAAGGACAAGAAGACTGACTCTTCTTTCTGACTATGTTTTGAACCATTCCTTTGACACTAGTTATAGATTCTGATGCTTCACTTCAGGTTTACTGTTTCCCATGGACCTTCTTATTGACGATGAAACACAGAAATTGCATCGGAATTAAATACAAAATGCACAATGCCGATTTAAGTACAAGAAGACTGACTCTTCCACTGTCTATGTTTTGAACCAATTCTGTGACACTAGTTATAGAGTCCGATTCTTCACTTCAGTTTTACTGTATCCCTTTTGCCTTCTTATGGACGATGAATCACAGAACTTGCATCGGCATTAAATACAAAAGGCACAATGCCGACATAAGTACAAGAAGACTGACTCTTCTTACTGTCTACATTTTGAACCATTCCAGTGACACTAGTTATAGATTCCGATGCTTCACTTCAGGTTGACTGTATCCCTTGGACCTTCTTATTGACGATGAAACACAGAAATTGCATCGGAATTAAATACAAAAGGCACAATGCCGACTTAAGTACGAGACGTCTGACTCTTCTTACGGTCTATATTTTGAACCATTGCTGTGACACTAGTTATAAATTCCGATGCTTCACTCCAGGTTTACTGTATCCCTTGGACCTTCTTATTGACGATGAAACACAGAAATTGCATCGAAATTAAATACAAAAGGCACAATGCCGACTTAAGTACAAGAAGACTGACTCTTCTTACTGTCCACGTTTGAACCATTCCTGTGACACTAGTGATCGATTCCGATGCTTCACTTCATTTTTACTGTATCCCTCCGACCTTCTTATTGCCGGTGAGACACAGAAATGGCATCGGAATTAAATACGAAAGGCACAATGCCAACTTAAGTACAAGAAGACTGACTGTTCCAACTGTCTATGTTTTGAATCATTCCTGTGACACTAGTTATAGATTCCGATGCTTCACTTCTGGTGTACTGTATCCCTCTGACCGTCTTATTGACGATGAAACACAGAAATTGCATCGGAAATAAATAGAAAAGGCACAATGCCGACTTAAGTACTAGAAGACTGACTCTTCCTACTGTCTATGTTTTGAACCAATCCTTTGACACTAGTTATAGATTCCGATGCTTCACTCCAGGTGTACTGTATCCCTTGGACCTTCATATTGACGATGAAACACAGAAATTGCATCGGAATTAAATACAACAGGCACAATGCCGACTTATAGACAAGAAGACTGACTCTTCTTACTGACTATGATTTGAACCATTCCTGTGACACTAGCTATAGATTCCGATGCATCACTTCAGGTTTACTGTATCCCTCAGACCTTCTTATTGACGATGAAACACAGAAATTGCATCGGAATTAAATACAAAAGGCACAATGCCGACTTAAGTACAAGAAGACTGACTCTTGTTACTGACCATGTTTTGAACCATTGCTGTGACACTAGTTATAGATTCCGATGTTTCACTTAAGGTTTACTGTATACCTTGGACCTTCTTAATGACGATGAAACACAGAAATTGCATCGGAATTAAATACAAAATGCACAATGCCGACTTAAGGACAAGAAGACTGACTCTTCTTACTGTCTATGTTTTGAACCATTCCTAAGACACTAGTTATAGATTCCGATGCTTCACTTCAGGTTTATTGTATCCCTCTGACCCTCTTATTGACGATGAAACACAGAAATTGCATCGGAATTAAATAGAAAAGGCCCAATGTCGACTTAAGTACAAGAAGACTGACTCTTCTTACTGTCTATGTTTTGAACCATTCCTGTGACACTAGTTATGGATTCCGATGCCTCACTCCAGGTTTACTGTATCCCTTCGATCTTCTTATTGACGATGAAACACAGAATTTGCATCGGAATTAAATGGAAAATTCACAATGCCCACTTAAGTATAAGAAGACTGACTCTTCTTACTGATTATGTTTTGAACCATTCCTGTGACACTACTTATATATTTCGATGCTCCACTTCAGGTTTACTGTATACCTTGGACTTTCTTATTGAAGATGAAACATAGAAATTGCATTGGAATTAAATAGAAAAGGCACAATGCCGACTTAAGTACAAGAAGACTGACACATCCTTCTGTCTATGTTTTGAACCATTCCTGTGACACTAGTTTTGGATTCCGATGCTTCACTTCAGGTTTACAGTATCTCTCTGACCTTCTTATTGACGATGAAACACAGAAATTGCATCGGAATTAAATACAAAAGGCACAATGCCGACTTCAGTACAAGAAGACTGACTCGTCCTGCTGTCTATGTTTTGAACCATTCCTGTGACACTAGTTATAGATTCCGATGTTTCCCTTCAGGTTTACTGTATCCCTCTGACCTTATTGCCGAAGAAACACAGAAATTGCATCGGATCAAAATACAAAAAGCACAATGCCGACTTAAGGACAAGAAGACTGACTCTTCTTTCTGACTATGTTTTGAACCATTCCTTTGACACTAGTTATAGATTCTGATGCTTCACTTCAGGTTTACTGTTTCCCATGGACCTTCTTATTGACGATGAAACACAGAAATTCCATCGGAATTAAATACAAAATGCACAATGCCGATTTAAGTACAAGAAGACTGACTCTTCCACTGTCTATGTTTTGAACCATTTCTGTGACACTAGTTATAGAGTCCGATTCTTCACTTCAGTTTTACTGTATCCCTTTTGCCTTCTTATTTACGATGAATCACAGAACTTGCATCGGCATTAAATACAAAAGGCACAATGCCGACATAAGTACAAGAAGACTGACTCTTCTTACTGTCTACATTTTGAACCATTCCAGTGACACTAGTTATAGATTCCGATGCTTCACTTCAGGTTGACTGTATCCCTTGGACCTTCTTATTGACGATGAAACACAGAAATTGCATCGGAATTAAATACAAAAGGCACAATGCCGACTTAAGTACGAGACGTCTGACTCTTCTTACTGTCTATATTTTGAACCATTGCTGTGACACTAGTTATAAATTCCGATGCTTCACTCCAGGTTTACTGTATCCCTTGGACCTTCTTATTGACGATGAAACACAGAAATTGCATCGAAATTAAATACAAAAGGCACAATGCCGACTTAAGTACAAGAAGACTGACTCTTCTTACTGTCCACGTTTGAACCATTCCTGTGACACTAGTGATCGATTCCGATGCTTCACTTCATTTTTACTGTATCCCTCCGACCTTCTTATTGCCGGTGAGACACAGAAATGGCATCGGAATTAAATACGAAAGGCACAATGCCAACTTAAGTACAAGAAGACTGACTGTTCCAACTGTCTATGTTTTGAATCATTCCTGTGACACTAGTTATAGATTCCGATGCTTCACTTCTGGTGTACTGTATCCCTCTGACCGTCTTATTGACGATGAAACACAGAAATTGCATCGGAAATAAATAGAAAAGGCACAATGCCGACTTAAGTACTAGAAGACTGACTCTTCCTACTGTCTATGTTTTGAACCAATCCTTTGACACTAGTTATAGATTCCGATGCTTCACTCCAGGTGTACTGTATCCCTTGGACCTTCATATTGACGATGAAACACAGAAATTGCATCGGAATTAAATACAACAGGCACAATGCCGACTTATAGACAAGAAGACTGACTCTTCTTACTGACTATGATTTGAACCATTCCTGTGACACTAGCTATAGATTCCGATGCATCACTTCAGGTTTACTGTATCCCTCAGACCTTCTTATTGACGATGAAACACAGAAATTGCATCGGAATTAAATACAAAAGGCACAAAGCCGACTTAAGTACAAGAAGACTGACTCTTCTTACTGTCTATGTTTTGAACCATTCCATTGACACTAGTTATAGATTCAGTTGCTTCACTACAGGTTTACTGTATCCTTTGTACCTTGTTATTGACGATGAAACACAGAATTTGCATCGGAATTAAATAGAAAAGGTACAATGCCGACGTAAGTACAAGAATACTGACTCTTCTTGCTGACTATGTTTTGAACCATTCCTGTGACACTAGTTACAGATTCCGATGCTACTCTCCAGGTTTACTGTATCCCTTTCACCTTCTTATTGACGATGAAACACAGAAATTGCATCGGAATTAAATACAAAAGGCACAATGCCGACTTAAGGACAAGAAGACTGACTCTTCTTACTGACTTTGTTTTGAACCATTTCTGTGACACTAGTTATAGATTCCGATGCTTCACGTCATGTTTATTGTATCCCTCTGTCCTTCTTATTGACGATGAAACACAGAAATTGCATCGGAATTAAATAGAAAAGGCACAATGTCGACTTAAGTACAAGAAGACTGACTCTTCTTACTGTCTATGTTTGAACCATTCCTGTGACACTAGATATAGACTCCGATACTTCACTCCAGGTTCACTGTATCCCTTGGACCTTCTTATTGACGATGAAACACAGAAATTGCATCGGAATTACATACGAAAGGCACAATGCCAACTTAAGTACAAGAAGACTGACTCCTCTTACTGACTATGATTTGTACCATTCCTGTGACACTAGTTGTAGATTCCGATGGTTTACTTCAAGTTTACTGTATCCCTTGGACCTTCTTATTGGCGATGAAACACAGAAATTGCATCGGAATTAAATACAAAAGGCACAATGCCGACTTAAGTACAAGAAGACTGACTCTTGTTACTGACCATGTTTTGAACCATTGCTGTGACACTAGTTATAGATTCCGATGTTTCACTTAAGGTTTACTGTATACCTTGGACCTTCTTCATGACGATGAAACACAGAAATTGCATCGGAATTAAATACAAAATGCACAATGCCGACTTAAGGGCAAGAAGACTGACTCTTCTTACTGTCTATGTTTTGAACCATTCCTAAGACACTAGTTATAGATTCCGATGCTTCACTTCAGGTTGACTGTATCCCTTGGACCTTCTTATTGACGATGAAACACAGAAATTGCATCGGAATTAAAAACAAAAGGCACAATGCCGACTTAAGTACGAGACGTCTGACTCTTCTTACTGTCTATATTTTGAACCATTACTGTGACACTAGTTATAAATTCCGATGCTTCACTCCAGGTTTACTGTATCCCTTGGACCTTCTTATTGACGATGAAACACAGAAATTGCATCGAAATTAAATACAAAAGGCACAATGCCGACTTAAGTACAAGAAGACTGACTCTTCTTACTGTCCACGTTTGAACCATTCCTGTGACACTAGTGATAGATTCCGATGCTTCACTTCATTTTTACTGTATCCCTCCGACCTTCTTATTGCCGGTGAGACACAGAAATTGCATCGGAATTAAATACGAAAGGCACAATGCCAACTTAAGTACAAGAAGACTGACTGTTCCAACTGTCTATGTTTTGAATCATTCCTGTGACACTAGTTATAGATTCCGATGCTTCACTTCTGGTGTACTGTATCCCTCTGACCGTCTTATTGACGATGAAACACAGAAATTGCATCGGAAATAAATAGAAAAGGCACAATGCCGACTTAAGTACTAGAAGACTGACTCTTCCTACTGTCTATGTTTTGAACCAATCCTTTGACACTAGTTATAGATTCCGATGCTTCACTCCAGGTGTACTGTATCCCTTGGACCTTCATATTGACGATGAAACACAGAAATTGCATCGGAATTAAATACAAAAGGCACAATGCCGACTTATAGACAAGAAGACTGACTCTTCTTACTGACTATGATTTGAACCATTCCTGTGACACTAGCTATAGATTCCGATGCATCACTTCAGGTTTACTGTATCCCTCAGACCTTCTTATTGACGATGAAACACAGAAATTGCATCGGAATTAAATACAAAAGGCACAAAGCCGCCTTAAGTACAAGAAGACTGACTCTTCTTACTGTCTATGTTTTGAACCATTCCATTGACACTAGTTATAGATTCAGTTGCTTCACTACAGGTTTACTGTATCCTTTGTACCTTGTTATTGACGATGAAACACAGAATTTGCATCGGAATTAAATAGAAAAGGTACAATGCCGACGTAAGTACAAGAATACTGACTCTTCTTGCTGACTATGTTTTGAACCATTCCTGTGACACTAGTTACAGATTCCGATGCTACTCTCCAGGTTTACTGTATCCCTTTCTCCTTCTTATTGACGATGAAACACAGAAATTGCATCGGAATTAAATACAAAAGGCACAATGCCGACTTAAGGACAAGAAGACTGACTCTTCTTACTGACTTTGTTTTGAACCATTTCTGTGACACTAGTTATAGATTCCGATGCTTCACTTCATGTTTATTGTATCCCTCTGTCCTTCTTATTGACGATGAAACACAGAAATTGCATCGGAATTAAATAGAAAAGGCACAATGTCGACTTAAGTACAAGAAGACTGACTCTTCTTACTGTCTATGTTTGAACCATTCCTGTGACACTAGATATAGACTCCGATACTTCACCCCAGGTTCACTGTATCCCTTGGACCTTCTTATTGACGATGAAACACAGAAATTGCATCGGAATTACATACGAAAGGCACAATGCCAACTTAAGTACAAGAAGACTGACTCCTCTTACTGACTATGCTTTGAACCATTCCTGTGACACTAGTTGTAGATTCCGATGGTTTACTTCAAGTTTACTGTATCCCTTGGACCTTCTTATTGGCGATGAAACACAGAAATTGCATCGGAATTAAATACAAAAGGCACAATGCCGACTTAAGTACAAGAAGACTGACTCTTGTTACTGACCATGTTTTGAACCATTGCTGTGACACTAGTTATAGATTCCGATGTTTCACTTAAGGTTTACTGTATACCTTGGACCTTCTTCATGACGATGAAACACAGAAATTGCATCGGAATTAAATACAAAATGCACAATGCCGACTTAAGGACAAGAAGAGTGACTCTTCTTACTGTCTATGTTTTGAACCATTCCTAAGACACTAGTTATAGATTCCGATGCTTCACTTCAGGTTTATTGTATCCCTCTGACCCTCTTATTGACGATGAAACACAGAAATTGCATCGGAATTAAATAGAAAAGGCACAATGTCGACTTAAGTACAAGAAGACTGACTCTTCTTACTGTCTATGTTTTGAACCATTCCTGTGACACTAGTTTTGGATTCCGATGCTTCACTTCAGGTTTACAGTATCCCTCTGACCTTCTTATTGACGATGAAACACAGAAATTGCATCGGAATTAAATACAAAAGGCACAATGCCGACTTCAGTACAAGAAGACACTCTTCCTGCTGTCTATGTTTTGAACCATTCCGGTGACACTAGTTTTGGATTCCGATGCTTCACTTCAGGTTTACAGTATCCCTCTGACCTTCTTATTGACGATGAAACACAGAAATTGCATCGGAATTAAATACAAAAGGCACAATGCCGACTTCAGTACAAGAAGACACTCTTCCTGCTGTCTATGTTTTGAACCATTCCTGTGACACTAGTTATAGATTCCGATGTTTCCCTTCAGGTTTACTGTATCCCTCTCACCTTATTGCCGATGAAACACAGAAATTGCATCGGATCAAAATACAAAAAGCACAATGCCGACTTAAGGACAAGAAGACTGACTCTTCTTTCTGACTATGTTTTGAACCATTCCTTTGACACTAGTTATAGATTCTGATGCTTCACTTCAGGTTTTTTGTTTCCCATGGACCTTCTTATTGACGATGAAACACAGAAATTGCATCGGAATTAAATACAAAATGCACAATGCCGATTTAAGTACAAGAAGACTGACTCTTCCACTGTCTATGTTTTGAACCATTTCTGTGACACTAGTTATAGAGTCCGATTCTTTACTTCAGTTTTACTGTATCCCTTTTGCCTTCTTATGGACGATGAATCACAGAACTTGCATCGGAATTAAATACAAAAGGCACAATGCCGACATAAGTACAAGAAGACTGACTCTTCTTACTGTCTACATTTTGAACCATTCCAGTGACACTAGTTATAGATTCCGATGCTTCACTTCAGGTTGACTGTATCCCTTGGACCTTCTTATTGACGATGAAACACAGATATTGCATCGGAATTAAATACAAAAGGCACAATGCCGACTTAAGTACGAGACGTCTGACTCTTCTTACTGTCTATATTTTGAACCATTACTGTGACACTAGTTATAAATTCCGATGCTTCACTCCAGGTTTACTGTATCCCTTGGACCTTCTTATTGACGATGAAACACAGAAATTGCATCGAAATTAAATACAAAAGGCACAATGCCGACTTAAGTACAAGAAGACTGACTCTTCTTACTGTCCACGTTTGAACCATTCCTGTGACACTAGTGATAGATTCCGATGCTTCACTTCATTTTTACTGTATCCCTCCGACCTTCTTATTGCCGGTGAGACACAGAAATTGCATCGGAATTAAATACGAAAGGCACAATGCCGACTTAAGTACAAGAAGACTGACTGTTCCAACTGTCTATGTTTTGAATCATTCCTGTGACACTAGTTATAGATTCCGATGCTTCACTTCTGGTGTACTGTATCCCTCTGACCGTCTTATTGACGATGAAACACAGAAATTGCATCGGAAATAAATAGAAAAGGCACAATGCCGACTTAAGTACTAGAAGACTGACTCTTCCTACTGTCTATGTTTTGAACCAATCCTTTGACACTAGTTATAGATTCCGATGCTTCACTCCAGGTGTACTGTATCCCTTGGACCTTCATATTGACGATGAAACACAGAAATTGCATCGGAATTAAATACAAAAGGCACAATGCCGACTTATAGACAAGAAGACTGACTCTTCATACTGACTATGTTTTGAACCATTCCTGTGACACTAGCTATAGATTCCGATGCATCACTTCAGATTTACTGTATCCCTCTGACCTTCTTATTGACGATGAAACACAGAAATTGCATCGGAATTAAATACAAAAGGCACAAAGCCGACTTAAGTACAAGAAGACTGACTCTTCTTACTGTCTACGTTTTGAACCATTCCATTGACACTAGTTATAGATTCAGATGCTTCACTACAGGTTTACTGTATCCTTTGTACCTTGTTATTGACGATGAAACACAGAATTTGCATCGGAATTAAATAGAAAAGGTACAATGCCGACGTAAGTACAAGAATACTGACTCTTCTTGCTGACTATGTTTTGAACCATTCCTGTGACACTAGTTACAGATTCCGATGCTACTCTCCAGGTTTACTGTATCCCTTGGACCTTCTTATTGACGATGAAACACAGAAATTGCATCGGAATTAAATACAAAAGGCACAATGCCGACTTAAGGACACGAAGACTGACTCTTCTTACTGACTTTGTTTTGAACCATTTCTGTGACAATAGTTATAGATTCCGATGCTTCACTTCATGTTTATTGTATCCCTCTGTCCTTCTTATTGACGATGAAACACAGAAATTGCATCGGAATTAAATAGAAAAGGCACAAGGTCGACTTAAGTACAAGAAGACTGACTCTTCTTACTGTCTATGTTTGAACCATTCCTGTGACACTAGTTATAGATTCCGATGCTTCACTTGAGGTTTACTGTATCCGTTGGACCTTCTTATTGAAAATGAAACACAGAAATTGCATCGGAATTAAATACAAAAGGCACAATGTCTACATAAGTACAAGAAGATTGACTCTTCTTACTGTCTATGTTTTGAACCATTCCTGTCACACTAGTTATAGATTCCGATACTTCACTCCAGGTTCACTGTATCCCTTGGACCTTCTTATTGACGATGAAACACAGAAATTGCATCAGAATTAAATAGAAAAGGCACATTGCCGACTTAAGTACAAGAAGACAGACTCTTCTTACTGACTATGTTTTGAACCATTAGTGTTACACTAGTTATAGATTCCGATGCTTCACTTCAGGTTTACTGTATACCTTGGACTTTCTTATTGACGATGAAATACAGAAATTGCATCGGAATTAAATACAAAAGGCACAATGCCGATTTAAGGACAAGAAGACTAACTCTTCTTACTGACTATGTTTTGAACCATTCCTGTGACACTAGTTATAGATTCCGATGCTTCACTTGAGGTTTACTGTATCCGTTGGACCTTCTTATTGAAAATGAAACACAGAAATTGCATCGGAATTAAATACAAAAGGCACAATGTCTACATAAGTACAAGAAGATTGACTCTTCTTACTGTCTATGTTTTGAACCATTCCTGTCACACTAGTTATAGATTCCGATGCTTCACTCCAGGTTTACCGTATCCCTTGGACCTTCTTATTGACGATGAAACACAGAATTTGCATCGGAATTAAATAGAAAATTCACATTGCCCTCTTAAGTATAAGAAGACTGACTCTTCTTACTGTCTATGTTTTGAACCATTCCTGTGACACTAGTTATAGATTCCGTTTCTTCACTTCAGGTTTACTATATCCTTTGGGCCTTCTTATTGGCGATGAATCACAGAAATTGCATCGGAAATAAATACAAAAGGCACAATGCCGACTTAAGTACAAGAAGAGTGACTCTTCTTACTGTCTACATTTTGAACCATTCCAGTGACATTAGTTATAGATTCCGATGCTTCACTTCTGGTTGACTGTATCCCTCGGACCATCTTATTGACGATGAAACACAGAAATTGCAACGGAATTAAATACATAAGGCACAATGCCGACTTAAGTACAAGACGTCTGACTCTTCTTACTGTCTATGCTTTGAAATATTACTGTGACACTAGTTAAAGATTCCGATGCTTCACTCCAGGTTTACTGTATCCTTCGGACCTTCTTATTGTCGATGAAACACAGAGATTGCATCGGAATTAAATACGAGAGGCACAATGCCGACTTAAGGACAAGAAGACTGACTCTTCTTACTGACTATAATTTGAACCATTCCTGTGGCACTAGTTATAGATTCCGAAGCTTTCACTTCAGTTTAACTGTATCCCTCTGACCTTCTTATTGACGACGAAACACAGAAATTGCATCGGAATTAAATACAAAAGGCACAATGCCGACTTAAGTACAAGAAGACTGACTCTTCTTACTGTCTATGTTTGAACTATTCCTGTGACACTAGTTATAGATTCCGAAGCTTCACTACATTTTTACTGTATCCCTCTGACCTTCTTATTGCCGGGAAACACAGAAACTGCATCGGAATTAAATACGAAAGGCACAATGCCAACATAAGTACGAGAAGACTGACTGTTCCAACTCTATATGTTTGAACCATTCCTGTGACACTAGTTTTAGATTCCGATGCTTCACTTCAGGTGTACTGTATCCCTCTGACAGTCTTATTGACGATGAAACACAGAAATTGCTTCGGAAATAAATAGAAAAGGCACAATGCCGGCATAAGTACTAGAAGACTGACTTTTCCTACTGCCTATGATTTGAACCATTCCTGTGACACTAGTTATAGATTCCGATGCTTCACTTCAGGTTTACTGTATCCCTTGGACCTTCTTATTGACGACGAAACACAGAAATTGCATCGGAATTCAATACAAAAGGCACAATGCCGACTTAACTACAAGAAGACTGACTCTTCTTACTGACTATGCTTTGAACCATTATTGTAACACTAGTTATAGATTCCGATGCGTAACGTCAGGATTACTGTACCTCTCTGACCTTCTTAGTAACGATGAAACACAGAAATTGCATCGGAAATAAATACAAAAAGCACAATGCCGACTTAAGTACAAGAATACTGTCACATCTTACTGTCTATGTTATGAACCGTCCCTGTGACACTAGTTATAGATTCCGATGCTTCACTGCAGGTTTACTGTATCCCTTGGACCTTCCTGTTGACGATGAAACACAGAAATTGCATCGGAATTAAATACCAAAGGCATAATGCCGACTTAAGTACAAGAAGACTGACTTTTCTTACTGACTATGTTTTGAACCATTCCTGTGACACTAGTTATGGATTCCGATGCTTCACTTCAGGTTTAATCTATCCCTCTGACCTTCTTATTGACGATGAAACACAGAAATTGCATCAGAATTAAATAGAAAATGCACAATGATGACTTAAGTACAAGAAGACTGACTATTCTTACTGACTATGTTTTGAACCATTCCTGTGACACTAGTTATAGATTCCAATGCTTCACTCCAGGTTTACTGTATCCCTTGGACCTTCTTATTGACGATGAAGCACAGAAATAGCATCGGTATTAAATACAAAAGCACAATGCAGAATTAAGTACAAGAAGGCTGACTCTTCTTACTATCTATGTTTTGAACCATTCCGGTGACACTAGTTATAGATTCCGATGCTTCACTCCAGGTGTACTGTATCCCTTGGACCTTCATATTGACAATGAAACACAGAAATTGCATCGGAATTAAATACAAAAGTCACAATGCCGACTTAAGTACAAGAAGACGGACTCTTCTTACTGTCTATGTTTTGAACCATTCCATTGACACTAGTTATAAATTCAGATGTTTCACTCCAGGTTTACTGTATCCTTTGGACCTTGTTATTTACGATGAAACACAGAAATTGCATCGGAATGAAATAGAAAAGATACAATGCCGACTTCAGTACAAGAAGACTGACTCTTCTTACTGTCTATGTTTTGAACCATTCCTGTGACACTAGTTATAGATTCCGATGCTACACTCCAGGTTTACTGTATCCCTTGGACCCTCTTATAGTCGATGAAACACTGAAATTGCATCGGAATTAAATACAGAAGGCACAATGCGCACTTAAGGACAAGAAGACTGCTTCTTCCAACTGACTTTGTTTTGAACCAATCCTGTGACACTAGTTATAGATTCCGATGCTTCACTTGAGGTTTACTGTATCCGTTGGACCTTCTTATTGACAATGAAACACAGAAATTGCATCGGAAATAAATACAAAAGCACAATGCCGACTTAAGTACAAGAACACTGACTCTTCTTACTGAATATGTTTTGAACCATTCCTGTGACACTAGCTATAGATTCCGATGCATCACTTAAGGTTTACTGTATCCCTTGTACCTTCTTGTTGACGATGAAACACAAAAATTGCATCGGAATTAAATACAAAAGGCAAAAAGCCGACTTAAGTACATGATAACTGACTCTTCTTACTGTCTATGATGTGAACCATTCCTGTCACACTAGTTACAGATTCCAATGCTACAATCCAGGTTTACTGTATCCCTTGGACCTTCTTATTGCCGATGAAACACAGAAATTGCATCGGAATTAAATACAAAAGGCACAATGCCGAATTAAGCACAAGAAGACTAACTTTTCTTACTGTCTATTTTTGAACCAGTCCTGTGGCACTAGTTATAGACTCCGATGCTTCACTCCAGGTTTACTGTATCCCTTGGAACTTCTTATTGACGATGAAGCACAGAAATAGCATCGGAATTAAATACAAAAGGCACAATGCAAATTTAGTACAAGAAGACTGACTCTTCTTACTATCTACGTTTTGAACCATTCCTGTGACACTAGCTATAGATTCCGATGCATCACTTCAGGTTTACTGTATCCTTCTGACTTCTTATTGACGATGACACTAAGAAATTGCATCGGAATTAAATACAAAAGGCACAATGCCGACTTAAGTACAAGAAGACTGACTCTTCTTAATGTCTATGTTTTGAACCAATCCATTGACACTAGTTATAGATTCAGATGCTTCACTCCAGGTTTACTGTATCCTTTGCACCTTGTTATTAACGATGAATCACAGAAATTGCATCGGAATTCAATACAAAAGGCAAAATGCCGACTTAACTAAAAGAAGACTGACTCTTCTTACTGATTATGTTTTGAACCATTCCTGTGACACTACTTATATATTTCGATGCTCCACTTCAGATTTACTGTATACCTTGGACCTTCTTATTGACGATGAAACATAGAAATTGCACTGGAATTAAATAGAAAAGGTACAATGCCGACGTAAGTACAAGAAGTCTGATTCATCCTTCTGTCTATGTTTTGCACCATTCCTGTGACACTAGTTTTGGATTCCGATGCTTCACTTCAGGTTTACTGTATCCCTCTGACCTTCTTATTGACGATGAAACACAGAAATTGCATCGGAATTAAATACAAAAGGCACAATGCCGACTTCAGTACAAGAAGACTGACTCTTCCTGCTGTCTATGTTTTGAACCATTCCTGTGACACTAGTTATAGATTCCGATGCTTCACTTCATTTTTACTGTATCCCTCCGACCTTCTTATTGCGGTGAGACACAGAAATTGCATCGGTATTAAATACGAAAGCCACAATGCCAACTTAAGTACAAGAAGACTGACTGTTCCAACTGTCTATGTTTTGAACCATTCCTGTGACACTAGTTATAGATTCCGATGCTTCACTTCTGGTGTACTGTATCCCTCTGACCGTCTTGTTGACGATGAAACACAGAAATTGCATCGGAAATAAATAGAAAAGTCACAATGCCGACTTAAGTACTAGAAGACTGACTCTTCCTACTGTCTATGTTTTGAACCAATACTTTGACACTAGTTATAGATTCCGATGCTTCACTCCAGGTGTACTGTATCCATTGGACCTTCATAATGACGATGAAACACAGAAATTGCATCGGAATTAAATACAGAAGGCACAATGCCGACTTAACTACAAGAAGACTGAATCTTCTTACTGACTATGCTTTGAACCATTATTGTAACACTAGTTATAGATTCCGATGCTTAACTTCAGAATTACTGTACCCCTCTGACCTTCTTAGTGACGATGAAACACAGAACTTGCATCGGAATTAAATACAAAAGGCACAAAGCCGACTTAAGTACAAGAAGACTGACTCTTCTTACTGTCTATGTTTTGAACCATTCCATTGACACTAGTTATAGATTCAGATGCTTCACTACAGGTTTACTGTATCCTTTGTACCTTGTTATTGACGATGAAACACAGAATTTGCATTGGAATTAAATAGAAAAGGTACAATGCCGACTTAGGTACAAGAATACTGACTCTTCTTGCTGACTATGTTTTGAACCATTCCTGTGACACTAGTTACAGATTCCGATGCTACACTCCAGGTTTACTGTATCCCTTGGACCTTCTTATTGACGATGAAACACAGAAATTGCATCGGAATTAAATACAAAAGGCACAATGCCGACTTAAGGACAAGAAGACTGACTCTTCTTACTGACTTTGTTTTGAACCATTTCTGTGACACTAGTTATAGATTCCGATGCTTCACTTCATGTTTATTGTATCCCTCTGTCCTTCTTATTGACGATGAAACACAGAAATTGCATCGGAATCAAATAGAAAAGGCACAATGTCGACTTAAGTACAAGAAGACTGACTCTTCTTACAGTCTATGTTTTGAACCATTCCTGTGACACTAGTTATAGACTCCGATACTTCACTCCAGGTTCACTGTATCCCTTGGACCTTCTTATTGACGATGAAACACAGAAATTGCATCAGAATTAAATAGAAAATGCACAATGATGACTTAAGTACAAGAACACTTACTATTCTTACTGACTATGTTTTGAACCATTCCTGTGACACTAGTTATAGATTCCAATGCTTCACTCCAGGTTTACTGTATCCCTTGGACCTTCTTATTGACGATGAAGCACAGAAATAGCATCGGTATTAAATACAAAAGGCACAATGCAGAATTAAGTACAAGAAGGCTGACTCTTCTTACTATCTATGTTTTGAACCATTCCGGTGACACTAGTTATAGATTCCGATGCTTCACTCCAGGTGTACTGTATACCTTGGACCTTCATATTGACAATGAAACACAGAAATTGTATCGGAATTAAATACAAAAGTCACAATGCCGACTTAAGTACAAGAAGACGGACTCTTCTTACTGTCTATGTTTTGAACCATTCCATTGACACTAGTTATAAATTCAGATGTTTCACTCCAGGTTTACTGTATCCTTTGGACCTTGTTATTTACGATGAAACACAGAAATTGCATCGGAATGAAATAGAAAAGATACAATGCCGACTTCAGTACAAGAAGACTGACTCTTCTTACTGTCTATGTTTTGAACCATTCCTGTGACACTAGTTATAGATCCGATGCTACACTCCAGGTTTACTGTATCCCTTGAACCCTCTTATAGTCGATGAAACACTGAAATTGCATCGGAATTAAATACAGAAGGCACAATGCGCACTTAAGGACAAGAAGACTGCTTCTTCTTACTGACTTTGTTTTGAACCAATCCTGTGACACTAGTTATAGATTCCGATGCTTCACTTGAGGTTTACTGTATCCGTTGGACCTTCTTATTGACAATGAAACACAGAAATTGCATCGGAAATAAATACAAAAGCACAATGCCGACTTAAGTACAAGAACACTGACTCTTCTTACTGAATATGTTTTGAACCATTCCTGTGACACTAGCTATAGATTCCGATGCATCACTTAAGGTTTACTGTATCCCTTGTACCTTCTTGTTGACGATGAAACACAAAAATTGCATCGGAATTAAATACAAAAGGCAAAAAGCCGACTTAAGTACACGATAACTGACTCTTCTTACTGTCTATGATGTGAACCATTCCTGTGACACTAGTTACAGATTCCAATGCTACAAACCAGGTTTACTGTATCCCTTGGACCTTCTTATTGCCGATGAAACACAGAAATTGCATCGGAATTAAATACAAAAGGCACAATGCCGTATTAAGCACAAGAAGACTAACTTTTCTTACTGTCTATTTTTGAACCAGTCCTGTGGCACTAGTTATAGACTCCGATGCTTCACTCCAGGTTTACTGTATCCCTTGGAACTTCTTATTGACGATGAAGCACAGAAATAGCATCGGAATTAAATACAAAAGGCACAATGCAAATTTAGTACAAGAAGACTGACTCTTCTTACTATCTACGTTTTGAACCATTCCTGTGACACTAGCTATAGATTCCGATGCATCACTTCAGGTTTACTGTATCCTTCTGACTTCTTATTGACGATGAAACTAAGAAATTGCATCGGAATTAAATACAAAAGGCACACTGCCGACTTAAGTACAAGAAGACTGACTCTTCTTAATGTCTATGTTTTGAACCAATCCATTGACACTAGTTATAGATTCAGATGCTTCACTCCAGGTTTACTGTATCCTTTGCACCTTGTTATTAACGATGAATCACAGAAATTGCATCGGAATTCAATACAAAAGGCAAAATGCCGACTTAACTAAAAGAAGACTGACTCTTCTTACTGACTATGCTTTGAACCATTCCTGTGACACTAGTTATAGATTCCGATGCTTAACATCAGGATTACTGTATCCCTCTCACCGTCTTAGTGACGATGAAACACAGGAATTGCATCGGAAATAAATACAAAAAGTACAATGCCGAATTAAGTACAAGAATACTGACTCATCTTACTGTTTATGTTTTGAACCGTCCCTGTGACACTAGTTATAGATTCCGATGCTTCACTCCAGGTTTACTGTATCCCGTGGACCTTCTTATTGACGATGAAACACAGAAATTGCATCGGAATTAAATACAAGAGGCACAATGCCGACTTAAGGACAAGAAGACTGACTCTCCTTACTGACTATAATTTGAACCATTCCTGTGGCACTAGTTATAGATTCCGATGCTTCTCTTCAGTTTTACTGTATCCCTCTGACCTTCTTATTGACGATGAAAGACAGAAATTGCATCGGAATTAAATACGAAAAGCACAATGCCAACTTAAGTACAAGAAGACTGACTCTTCCAACTGTCTATGTTTTGAACCATTCCTGTGACGCTAGTTATAGATTCCGATGCTTCCCTTCAGGTGTACTGTATCCCTCGGACCGTCTTATTGACGATGAAACACAGAAATTGCATCGGAAATAAATAGAAAATGCACAATGCCGACTTAAGTACTAGAAGACTCTCTCTTCCTACTGTCTATGTTTTGAACCATTCCTGTGACACTAGTTATAGATTCCGATGCTTCACTTCAGGTTTACTGTATCCCTTTGACCTTCTTATTGACGATGAAACACAGAAATTGCATCGGAATTCAATACAAAAGGCACAATGCCGACTTAACTACAAGAAGACTGAATCTTCTTACTGACTATGCTTTGAACCATTATTGTAACACTAGTTATAGATTCCGATGCTTAACTTCAGAATTACTGTACCCCTCTGACCTTCTTAGTGACGATGAAACACAGAAATTGCATCGGAAATAAATACAAAAAGCACAATGCCGACTTAAGGACAAGAAGACTGACTCTTCTTTCTAACTATGTTTTGAACCATTCCTTTGACACTAGTTATAGGTTCCGATGCTTCACTTCAGGTTTACTGTTTCCCATGGACCTTCTTATTGACGATGAAACACAGATATTGCATCGGAATTAAATACAAAAAGCACAGTGCCGATTTAAGTACAAGAAGACTGACTCTTCTACTGTCTATGTTTTGAACCATTTCTGTGACACTAGTTATGGAGTCCGATTCTTCACTTCAGTTTTACTGTATCCCTTTTGCCTTCTTATGGACGATGAATCATAGAAATTGCATCGGAATTAAATACAAATGGCACAATGCCGACATAAGTACAAGAGGACTGACTCTTCTTACTGTCTACATTTTGAACCATTCCAGTGACACTAGTTATAGATTCCGATGCTTCACTTCAGGTTGACTGTATCCCTTGGACCTTCCTATTGACGATGAAACACAGAAATTGCATCGGAATTAAATACAAAAGGCACAATGCCGACTTAAGTACGAGACGTCTGGCTCTTCTTACTGTCTATATTTTGAACCATTTCTGTGACACTAGTTATAAATTCCGATGCTTCACTCCAGGTTTACTGTATCCCTTGGACCTTCTTATTGACGATGAAACACAGAAATTGCATCGAAATTAAATACAAAAGGCACAATGCCGACTTAAATACAAGAAGACTGACTCTTCTTAATGTCCACGTTTGAACCATTCCTGTGACACTAGTTATAGATTCCGATGCTTCACCTCATTTTTACTGTATCCCTCCGACCTTCTTATTGCGGTGAGACACAGAAATTGCATCGGTATTAAATACGAAAGCCACAATGCCAACTTAAGTACAAGAAGACTGACTGTTCCAACTGTCTATGTTTTGAACCATTCCTGTGACACTAGTTATAGATTCCGATGCTTCACTTCTGGTGTACTGTATCCCTCTGACCGTCTTGTTGACGATGAAACACAGAAATTGCATCGGAAATAAATAGAAAAGGCACAATGCCGACTTAAGTACTAGAAGACTGACTCTTCCTACTGTCTATGTTTTGAACCAATACTTTGACACTAGTTATAGATTCCGATGCTTCACTCCAGGTGTACTGTATCCCTTGGACCTTCATAATGACGATGAAACACAGAAATTGCATCGGAATTAAATACAGAAGGCACAATGCCGACTTAACTACAAGAAGACTGAATCTTCTTACTGACTATGCTTTGAACCATTATTGTAACACTAGTTATAGATTCCGATGCTTAACTTCAGAATTACTGTACCCCTCTGACCTTCTTAGTGACGATGAAACACAGAACTTGCATCGGAATTAAATACAAAAGGCACAAAGCCGACTTAAGTACAAGAAGACTGACTCTTCTTACTGTCTATGTTTTGAACCATTCCATTGACACTAGTTATAGATTCAGATGCTTCACTACAGGTTTACTGTATCCTTTGTACCTTGTTATTGACGATGAAACACAGAATTTGCATTGGAATTAAATAGAAAAGGTACAATGCCGACTTAAGTACAAGAATACTGACTCTTCTTGCTGACTATGTTTTGAACCATTCCTGTGACACTAGTTACAGATTCCGATGCTACACTCCAGGTTTACTGTATCCCTTGGACCTTCTTATTGACGATGAAACACAGAAATTGCATCGGAATTAAA
Source organism: Schistocerca piceifrons (assembly GCF_021461385.2). Lineage (NCBI taxonomy): Eukaryota > Metazoa > Arthropoda > Insecta > Orthoptera > Acrididae > Schistocerca > Schistocerca piceifrons. Next base: position 719,883 of record NW_025727617.1, read on the forward strand.
TACAAAAGGCACAATGCCGACTTAAGGACAAGAAGACTGACTCTTCTTACTGACTTTGTTTTGAACCATTTCTGTGACACTAGTTATAGATTCCGATGCTTCACTTCATGTTTATTGTATCCCTCTGTCCTTCTTATTGACGATGAAACACAGAAATTGCATCGGAATCAAATAGAAAAGGCACAATGTCGACTTAAGTACAAGAAGACTGACTCTTCTTACAGTCTATGTTTTGAACCATTCCTGTGACACTAGTTATAGACTCCGATACTTCACTCCAGGTTCACTGTATCCCGTGGACCTTCTTATTGACGATGAAACACAGAAATTGCATCGGAATTAAATACAAGAGGCACAATGCCGACTTAAGGACAAGAAGACTGACTCTCCTTACTGACTATAATTTGAACCATTCCTGTGGCACTAGTTATAGATTCCGATGCTTCTCTTCAGTTTTACTGTATCCCTCTGACCTTCTTATTGACGATGAAAGACAGAAATTGCATCGGAATTAAATACGAAAAGCACAATGCCAACTTAAGTACAAGAAGACTGACTCTTCCAACTGTCTATGTTTTGAACCATTCCTGTGACGCTAGTTATAGATTCCGATGCTTCCCTTCAGGTGTACTGTATCCCTTGGACCGTCTTATTGACGATGAAACACAGAAATTGCATCGGAAATAAATAGAAAATGCACAATGCCGACTTAAGTACTAGAAGACTCTCTCTTCCTACTGTCTATGTTTTGAACCATTCATGTGACACTAGTTATAGATTCCGATGCTTCACTTCAGGTTTACTGTATCCCTTTGACCTTCTTATTGACGATGAAACACAGAAATTGCATCGGAATTCAATACAAAAGGCACAATGCCGACTTAACTACAAGAAGACTAAATCTTCTTACTGACTATGCTTTGAACCATTATTGTAACACTAGTTATAGATTCCGATGCTTAACTTCAGAATTACTGTACCCCTCTGACCTTCTTAGTGACGATGAAACACAGAAATTGCATCGGAAATAAATACAAAAAGCACAATGACGACTTAAGTACAAGAATACTGACTCATCTTACTGTCTATGTTATGAACCGTCCTTGTGACACTAGATATAGATTCCGATGCTACACTCCAGGTTTACTGCATCCCTTGGTCCTTTTTATTGACGATGAAACACAGAAATTGCATCGGAATTAAATACAAAAGGCACAATGCCGACTTAAGTACAAGAAGATTGACTCTTCTTACTGTCTATGATTTGAACCATCCCTGTGACACTAGTTATAGATTCCGATGCTTCACTCAAGGTTTACTGTATCTCTTGGAAATTCTTATTGACGATGAAACACAGAAATTGCATCGGAATTAAATAGAAAAGGCACAATGCCGACTTAAGTACAAGAAGACTGACTCTTGTTACTGACTATGTTTTGAACCATTGCAGCGACACTAGTTATAGATTCCGATGTTTCACTTAAGGTTTACTGTATACCTTGACCTTCTTAATGACGATGAAACACAGAAATTGCATCGGAATTAAATACAAATGCACAATGCCCACTTAAGGACAAGAAGACTGACTGTTCTTACTGACTATGTTTTGAACCATTCCTAAGACACTAGTTATAGATTCCGATGCTTCACTTCAGGTTTATTGTATCCCTCTGACCCTCTTATTGACGATGAAACACAGAAATTGCATCGGAATTAAATAGAAAAGGCACAATGTCGACTTAAGTACAAGAAGACTGACTCTTCTTACTGTCTATGTTTTGAACCATTCCTGTGACACTAGTTATGGATTCCGATGCTTCACTCCAGGTTTACTGTATCCCTTGGAATTCTTATTGACGATGAAACACAGAATTTGCATCGGAATTAAATAGAAAATTCACAATGCCCATTTAAGTATAAGAAGACTGACTCTTCTTACTGATTATGTTTTGAACCATTCCTGTGACACTACTTATATATTTCGATGCTCCACTTCAGGTTTACTGTATACCTTGGACCTTCTTATTGACGATGAAACATAGAAATTGCATTGGAATTAAATAGAAAAGGTACAATGCCGACGTAAGTACAAGAAGTCTGATTCATCCTTCTGTCTATGTTTGCACAATTACTGTGACACTAGTTTTGGATTCCGATGCTTCACTTCAGGTTTACTGTATCCCTCTGACCTTCTTATTGACGATGAAACACAGAAATTGCATCGGAATTAAATACAAAAGGCACAATGCCGACTTCAGTACAAGAAGACTGACTCTTCCTGCTGTCTATGTTTTGAACCATTCCTGTGACACTAGTTATAGATTCCGTTGTTTCCCTTCAGGTTTACTGTATCCCTCTGACCTTATTGCCGATGAAACACAGAAATTGCATCGGATCAAAATACGAAAAGCACAATGCCGACTTAAGGACAAGAAGACTGACTCTTCTTTCTAACTATGTTTTGAACCATTCCTTTGACACTAGTTATAGATTCCGATGCTTCACTTCAGGTTTACTGTTTCCCATGGACCTTCTTATTGACGATGAAACACAGATATTGCATCGGAATTAAATACAAAAAGCACAGTGCCGATTTAAGTACAAGAAGACAGACTCTTCTTACTGACTATGATTTGAACCATTCCTGTTACACTAGTTATAGATTCCGATGCTTCACTTCAGGTTTACTGTATACCTTGGACTTTCTTATTGACGATGAAACACAGAAATTGCATCGGAATTAAATTCAAAAGGCACAATGCCGATTTAAGGACAAGAGGACTAACTCTTCTTACTGACTATGTTTTGAACCATTCCTGTGACACTAGTTATAGATTCCGATGCTTCACTTGAGGTTTACTGTATCCGTTGGACCTTCTTATTGACAATGAAACACAGAACTTGCATCGGAATTAAATACAAATATCACAATGTCTACTGAAGTACAAGAAGACTGACTCTTCTTACTGTCTATGTTTTGAACCATTCCTGTCACACTAGTTATAGATTCCGATGCTTTACTCCAGGTTTACCGTATCCCTTGGACCTTCTTATTGACGATGAATCACAGAAATTGCATCGGAAATAAATACAAAAGGCACAATGCCGATATAAGTACAAGAAGAGTGACTCTTCTTACTGACTACATTTTGAACCATTCCAGTGACACTAGTTATAGATTCCGATGCTTCACTTCTGGTTGACTGTATCCCTCGGACCATCTTATTGACGATGAAACACAGAAATTGCATCGGAATTAAATACATAAGGCACAATGCCGACTTAAGTACAAGACGTCTGACTCTTCTTACTGTCTATGCTTTGAAATATTACTGTGACACTAGTTATAGATTCCGATGCTTCACTCCAGGTTTACTGTATCCTTTGGACCTTCTTATTGTCGATGAAACACAGAAATTGCATCGGAATTAAATACAAGAGGCACAATGCCGACTTAAGGACAAGAAGACTGACTCTTCTTGCTGACTATAATTTCAACCATTCCTGTGGCACTAGTTATAGTTTCCGAAGCTTTCATTTCAGTTTTACTGTATCCCTCTGACCTTCTTATTGACGATGAAACACAAAAATTGCATCGGAATTAAATACAAAAGGCACAATGCCGACTTAAGTACAAGAAGACTGACTCTTCTTACTGTCTATGTTTGAACCATTCCTGTGACACTAGTTATAGATTCCGATGCTTCACTACATTTTTACTGTATGCCTCTGATCTTCATATTGCCGGTGAAACACAGAAACTGCATCGGAATTAGATACGAAAGGCACAATGCCAACATAAGTACGAGAAGACTGACTGTTCCAACTCTCTATGTTTGAACCATTCCTGTGACACTAGTTTTAGATTCCGATGCTTCACTTTAGGTGTACTGTATCCCTCTGACCGTCTTATTGACGATGAAACACAGAAATTGCATCGGAAATAAATAGAAAAGGCACAATGCCAACATAAGTACTAGAAGACTGACTCTTCCTACTGTCTACATTTTGAACCATTCCAGTGACACTAGTTATAGATTCCGATGCTTCACTTCTGGTTGACTGTATCCCTCGGACCATCTTATTGACGATGAAACACAGAAATTGCATCGGAATTAAATACAAGAGGCACAATGCCGACTTAAGTACAAGACGTCTGACTCTTCTTACTGTCTATGCTTTGAAATATTACTGTGACACTAGTTCTAGATTCCGATGCTTCACTCCAGGTTTACTGTATCCCTTGGAACTTCTTATTGACGATGAAACACAGAAATTGCATCGGAATTAAATACAAGAGGCACAATGCCGACTTAAGGACGAGAAGACTGACTCTTCTTACTGACTATAATTTGAACCATTCCTGTGGCACTACTTATAGATTCCGAAGCTTTCACTTCAGTTTTTCTGTATCGCTCTGACCTTCTTATTGACGATGAAACACAGAAATTGCATCGGAATTAAATACAAAAGGCACAATGCCGACTTAAGTACAAGAAGACTGACTCTTCTTACTGTCTATGTTTGAACCATTCCTGTGACACTAGTTATAGATTCCGATGCTTCACTACTTTTTTACTGTATCCCTCTGACCTTCTTATTGCCGGTGAAACACAGAAACTGCATCGGAATTAAATACGAAAGGCACAATGTAAACATAAGTACGAGAAGACTGACTGCTCCAACTCTCTATGTTTGAACCATTCCTGTGACACTAGTTTTAGATTCCGATGCTTCACTTCAGGTGTACTGTATCCCTCTGACCGTCTTATTGACGATGAAACACAGAAATTGCATCGGAAGTAAATAGAAAAGGCACAATGCCGACATAAGTACTAGGAGACTGACTCTTCCTACTGTCAATGATTTGAACCATTCCTGTGACACTAGTTATAGATTTCGATGCTTCACTTCAGGTTTACTGTATCCCTTGGACCTTCATATTGACGACGAAACACAGAAATTGCATCGGAATTCAATACAAAAGGCACAATGCCGACTTAACTACAAGAAGACTGACTCTTCTTACTGACTATGTTATGAACCATTATTGTAACACTAGTTATAGATTCCGATGCGTAACTTCAGGATTACTGTACCTCTCTGACATTCTTAGTAACGATGAAACACAGAAATTGCATCGGAAATAAATACAAAAAGCACAATGCCGACTTAAGTACAAGAATACTGACACATCTTACTGTCTATGTTATGAACCGTCCCTGTGACACTAGTTATAGATTCCGATGCTTCACTGTAGGTTTACTGTATCCCTTGGACCTTCTTGTTGACGATGAAACACAGAATTTGCATCGGAATTAAATACCAAAGGCATAATGCCGACTTAAGTACAAGAAGACTGACTCTTCTTACTGTCTATGTTATGATCCATACCATTGACACTAGTTGTAGATTCCGATGCTTCACTCCAGGTTTACTGTATCCCTTGGACCTTCTATTTGACGATGAAACACAGAAATTGCATCGGAATTAAATAGAAAAGGCACAATGCCAACATAAGTACAAGAAGACTGACTCCTCTTACTGACAATGCTTTCAACCATTCCTGTGACACTAGTTATAGATTCCGATGCTTCACTTCAGGTTTACTGTATCCCTTGGACCTTCTTGTTGACGATGAAACACAAAAATTGCATCGGAATTAAATACAAAAGGCAGAATGCCGAATTAAGCACAAGAAGACTAACTTTTCTTACTGTCTATTTTTGAACCAGTCCTGTGGCACTAGTTATAGAATCCGATGCTTCACTCCAGGTTTACTGTATCCCTTGGAACTTCTTATTGACGATGAAGCACAGAAATTGCATCGGAATTAAATACAAAAGGCACAATGCAAATTAAGTACAAGAAGACTGACTCTTCTTACTATCTACGCTTTGAACCATTCCTGTGACACTAGTTATAGATTCCGATGCTTAACATCAGGATTACTGTATCCCTCTCACCGTCTTAGTGACGATGAAACACAGGAATTGCATCGGAAATAAATACAAAGAGCACAATGCCGAATGAAGTACAAGAATTCTGACTCATCTTACTGTTTATGTTTTGAACCGTCCCTGTGACACTAGTTATAGATTCCGATGCTTCACTCCAGGTTTACTGTATCCCTTGGACCTTCTTATTGACGATGAAACACAGAAATTGCATCGGAATTAAATACAAGAGGCACAATGCCGACTTAGGGACAAGAAGACTGACTCTCCTTACTGACTATAATTTGAACCATTCCTGTGGCACTAGTTATAGATTCCGATGCTTCACTTCAGTTTTACTGTATCTCTCTGACCTTCTTTTTGACGAGGAAACACAGAAATTGCATCGGAATTAAATACGAAAGGCACAATGCCAACTTAAGTAAAAGAAGACTGACTCTTCCAACTGTCTATGTTTTGAACCATTCCTGTGACGCTAGTTATAGATTCCGATGCTTCCCTTCAGGTGTACTGTATCCCTCGGACGGTCTTATTGACGATGAAACACAGAAATTGCATCGGAAATAAATAGAAAAGGCACAATGCCGACTTAAGTACTAGAAGATCTCTCTTCTTACTGTCTATGTTTTGAACCATTCCTGTGACACTAGTTATAGATTCCGATGCTTCAGTTCAGGTTTACTGTATCCCTTTGACCTTCTTATTGACGATGAAACACAGAAATTGCATCGGAATTCAATACAAAAGGCACAATGCCGACTTAACTACAAGAAGACTGAATCTTCTTACTGACTATGCTTTGAACCATTATTGTAACACTAGTTATAGATTCCGATGCTTAACTTCAGAATTACTGTACCCCTCTGACCTTCTTAGTGACGATGAAACACAGAAATTGCATCGGAAATAAATACAAAAAGCACAATGCCGACTTAAGTACAGGAATACTGACTCATCTTACTGTCTATGTTATGAACCGTCCCTGTGACACTAGTTATAGATTCCGATGCTTCACTCCACGTTTACTGCATCCCTTGGTCCTTCTTATTGACGATGAAACACAGAAATTGCATCGGAATAATTAAATACAAAAGGCACAATGCCGACTCAAGTAAAAGATGTCTGACTCGTCTTACTGTCTATTATTTGATCAATTCCTGTGACACTAGTTATAGATTCCGATGCTTCACTCCAGGTTTACTGTATCCCTTGGACTTTGTTATAGACGATGAAACACAGAAATTGCATCAGAATTAAATAGAAAATGCACAATGATGACTTAAGTACAAGAAGGCTGACTATTCTTACTGACTATGTTTCGTACCATTGCTGTGAAGATAGGTATAGATTCCGATGCTTCACTTCGGGATTACTGTATCCCTCTGACATCCGTATTGACGATGAAACACAGAAATTGCATCGGAATTAAATACAAAAGGCACAATGCCGACTTAAGTACAAGAAGTCTGACTCTTCTTACTGTCTATGATTTGAACCATCCCTGTGACACTAGTTATAGATTCCGATGGTTCACTCCAGGTTTACTGCATCCCTTGGTCCTTCTTATTGACGATGAAACACAGAAATTGCATCGGAATTAAATACAAAAGGTACAATGACGACTTAAGTACAAGAAGATTGGCTCTTCTTACTGACTATGGTTTGAAACATACCTGTGACACTAGTTATAAATTCCGATGTTTCACTCCAGGTTTACTGTATCCCTTGGACCTTCTTATTGACGATGAAGCACAGTAATTGCAGCGGAATTAAATACAAAAGGCACAATGCAAATTAAGTACAAGAAGACTGACTCTTCTTACTATCTACGTTTTGAACCATTCCTGTGACACTAGTTATAGATTCCGATGCTTCACTCCAGATGTACTGTATTCCTTGGACCTTCATATTGACGATGAAACACAGAAATTGCATCGGAAATTAATACAAAAGGCACAATGCAGACTTAAGGACAAGAACACTGACTCTTCTTACTGACTATGCTTTGAACCATTCCTGTGACACTAGCTATAGATTCCGATGCGTCACTCCAGGTTTACTGTATCCCTTGGACCATCTTATTGACGATGAAACACAGAAATTGCATCGGAATTAAATACAAAAGGCACAATGCCGACTTAAGGACAAGAAGACTGACTCTTTATACTGACTATGCTTTGAACCATTCCTGTGACACTAGTTATAGATTCCGATGCTTAACTTCAGGATTACTCTATCCCTCTCATTGTCTTACTGGCGATGAATCACAGAAATTGCATCGGAAATAAATACAAAAAGCACAATGCCGAATTAAGTACAAGAATACTGACTCATCTTACAGTTTATGTTTTGAACCGTCCCTGTGACACTAGTTGTGGATTCCGATGCTTCACTTCAGGTTTACTGTATCGCTCTGACCTTGTTATTGACGATGAAACACAGAAATTACATCGGAATTAAATACAAAAGGCACAATGCCGACTTAAGCTCAAGAAGACTGACTCTTCTTAATGTCTATGTTTTGAACCATTCCATTGACACTAGTTATAGATTCAGATGCTTCACTCCAGGTTTGCTGTATCCTTTGGACCTTGTTATTGACGATGAAACACAGAAATTGCATCGGAATTAAATATAAAAGGAACAATGCCGACTTAAGTACAAGAAGACTGAAGCTTCTTACTGACTGTGTTTTGAACCATTCATGTGACACTAGTTATAGATTCCGATGCTTCACCTAAGGTTTACTGTATCCCTTGGACCTTCTTATTGACGATGAAACACAGAAATTGCATCGGAATTAAATACAAATGGCACAATGCCGACTTAAGGACAAGAAGACTGACTCTCTTACTGACTTTGTTTTGAACCATTTCTGTGACACTAGTTATAGATTCCGATGCTTCACTTGAGGTTTACTGTATCCCTTAGACCTTCTTATTGACAATGAAACACAGATATAGCATCGGAATTAAATACAAAAGGCACAATGACAAATTAAGTACAAGAAGATTGACTCTTCTTTCTGTCTATGCTTTGAACCATTCCTGTGACACTAGTTATTAATACCGATGCTTCACTCCAGGTTTACTGTATCCCTTGGACCTTCTTATTGACGATGAAACACAGAAATTGCATCGGAATTCAATACAAAATGCACAATGCCGACTTAACTACAAGAAGACTGACTCATCTTACTGACTATGCTTTGAACCATTCCTGTGACACTAGTTATAGATTCCGATGCTTAACTTCAGGATTACTGTAACCCTCTCACCGTCTTAGTGGCGATGAAACACAGAAATTGCATCGGAAATAAATACAAAAAGCACAATGTCGAAATAAGTATAAGAATACTGACTCATCTTACTGTTTATGTATTGAACCGTTCCTGTGACACTAGTTATAGATTCCGATGCTTCACTCCAGGTTTACTGTATCCCTTGGACCTTCTTATTGACGGTGAAACAGAGAAATTGCATCGGAATTAAATACAAAAGGCACAATGCCTACTTAAGTACAAGAAGACTAACTCTTATTACTGACTATGCTTTGAACCATTCCTGTGACACTAGTTGTGGATTCCGATTCTTCGCTTCAGGTTTACTGTATCGCTCTGACCTTCTTATTGACGATGAAACACAGAAATTGCATCGGAATGAAATACAAAAGGCACAATGGCGAATTTAGTACAAGAAGACTGACTCTTCTTACTGTCTATTTTTGAACCATTCCTGTGCCACTAGTTATAGACTCCGATGCTTCACTCCAGGTTTACTTTACCCCTCTGATCTTGTTATTGACGATGAGACACAGAAATTGCATCGGAATTAAATACAATAGGCGCAATTACGACTTAAGTACAAGAAGACTGACTCTTGTTACTGTCTATGATTTGAATCATTCCGTTGACACTAGTTATAGATTCCGATGCTTCACTCCAGGTTTACTGTATCCCTTGGACCTTCTAATTGACGATGAAACACAGAAATTGCATCGGAATGAAATACAACAATAAAAATGCCAACTTAAGTGCACGAAGACTGACTCATCTTACTGTCTATGTTTTGAACCATTAATGTGACACCAGTTATAGATTCCGATGCTACACTCCAAGTTTACTGTATCCCTAGGACCTTCTTATTGACGATGAAACACAGAAATTGCATCGGAATTAAATACAAAAGGCACAATGCAGACTTAAGGACAAGAAGACTGACTGTTCTTACTGACTTTGTTATGAACCATTCCTGTGACACTAGTTATAGATTCCGATGCTTCACTTCAGGTTTATTCTATCCCTCTGACCTTCTTACTGACGATGAAACACAGAAATTGCATCGGAATTAAATAGAAAAGGCACAATGTCGACTTAAGGACAAGAAGACTGACTCTTCTTACTGACTTTGTTACGAACCATTCCTGTGACACTAGTTATAGATTCCGATGCTTCACTTCAGGTTTACTGTATCCCTTGGACCTTCTTATTGACGATGAAACACAGAAATTGCATCGGAATTAAATACAAAAGGCACAGTGCAACATAAGTAAAAGAAGACTGACTCTTCTTACTGTCTATGTTTGAACCATCCCTGTGACACTAGTTATAGATTCCGATGCTTCACTTCAGGATTACTGTATCCCTCTGACCTTCTCATTGACGATGAAACACAGAAATTGCATCGGAATTAAATAGAAAAGGCACAATGACGGCTTAGGTACAAGAAGACTGACTCTTCTTACTGTCAATGTTTTAGCCATCGCTGTGACACTAGTTATAGATTCCGATGCTTCACTTCAGGTTTACTGTATCCCTTGGACCTTCTTATTGGCGATGAAACACAGAAATTGCATCGGAATTAAATACAAAAGGCACGGTGCCGACATAAGTAAAAGAAGACTGACTCTCCTTACTGTCTATGTTTGAACCATCCCTGTGACACTAGTTATAGATTCCGAAGCTTCACTTCAGGTTTACTGTATCCTTTGGAGCTTCTTCTTGACGATGAAGCACAGAAATTGCATCCGAATTAAATACAACAATCAAAATGCCGACTTAAGTACAAGAAGACTGACCCTTCTTACTGTCTATGCCTTGAACCATTCCTGTGACACTAGTTATAGATTCCGATGCCACACTCCAGGTTTACTGTATCCCTTGGACCTTCTTATTGTCGATGAAACACAGAAATTGCATCGGAATTAAATACAACAATCAAAATGCTGACTTAAGTACAAGAAGACTGACTCTTCTTACTGTCTATGTTTTGAACCATTCCATTGACACTAGTTATAGATTCCGATGCTTCACGTCAGGATTACTGTATCCCTCTGACCTTCTTATTGACGATGAAACACAGAAATAGCATCGGAATGAAATACAAATGGCACAATGCCGACTTAAGTACAAGAAGACTCACTATTCTTACTGACTATGTTTTGAACCATTCCTGTGATACAAGTTACAAATTCCGATGCTTCACTTCAGGTTTTCTGTATCCCTTGGACCTTCTTATTGACGACGAAACACAGAAATTGCATCGGAATTAAATACAAAATGCACAGTGCAGAATTAAAAACAAGGAGACTGACTATTCTTACTGTCTATGTTTTGACCATTCCTGTAACACTAGTTATAGATTCCGATGCTTCACTCCAGGTTTTCCGTATCCCTTGTACCTTCTTAGTGACGATGAAACACAGAAATTGCATCCGAATTAAATAGAAAAGGCACAATGCCGACTTAAGTACAAGAAGACTGACTCTTCTTACTGACAATGTTTTGTACCATTCCTGTGACACTAGTTATAGATTCCGATGCTTCACTTCAGGATTACTGTATCCCTCTGACCTTCTTATTGACGATGAAACACAGAAATTGCATCGGAATTAAATAGAAAAGGCACAATGCCGGCTTAGGTACAAGAAGACTGACTCTTCTTACTGTCTATGATTTGAACCATCCCTGTGACACTAGTTATAGATTCCGATGCTTCACTTCAGGTTTACTGTATCCCTTGGACCTTCTTATTGACGATGAAACACAGAAATTGCATCGCAATTAAATACAAAAGGCACAGTGCCGACATAAGTAGAAGAAGACTGACTCTTCTTACTGTCTATGTTTTGAATCATCCCTGTGACACTAGTTATAGATTACGATGCTACACTCCAGGTTTACTGTATCCCTTGGACCTTCTTATTGACGATGAAACACAGAAATTGCATCGGAATTATATACAACAATCAAAATGCCGACTTAAGTACAAGAAGACTGACTCTTCTTACTGTCAATGTTTTGAACCATTGCATTGACACTAGTTATAGATTCCGATGCCTCACTCCAGGTTAACTGTATCCATTGGACATTGTTATTGACGATGAAACACAGAAATTGCATCGGAATTAAATAGCAAAGGTACAATGCCGACTTAAGTACAAGAAGACTGACTCTTCTTACTGACTATGTTTTGAACCATTCCTGTGATACAAGTTACAAATTCCGATGCTTCACTTCAGGTTTACTGTATCCCCTGGACCTTCTTGTTGAAGATGAAACACAGAAATTGCATCGGAATAAAATAGCAATGGCACAATTCCGACTTAAGTACAAGAAGACGGACTCTTCTTACTGACTACGTTTTGAACCATTCCAGTGACACTAATTATAGATTCCGGTGCTTCACTCCAGGTTTACTGCATCCCTTGGACCTTCATATTGACGATGAAACACAGAAATTTCATCAGAATTAAATAGAAAATGCACAATGATGACTTAAGTACAAGAAGACTGACTATTCTTACTGACTATGATTTGAACCATTCCTGTGACACTAGTTATAGATTCCGATGCTTCACTTCAGGATTACTGTATCCCTCTGACATTCTTATTGACGATGAAACACAGAAATTGCATCGGAGTTTAATACAAAAGGCACAATGCCGACTTAAGTACAAGAAGACTGACTCTTCTTACTGACAATGATTTGTACCATTCCTGTGACACTAGTTATAGATTCCGATGGTTCACCTCAGGTTTACTGTATTTCTTGGACCTTCTTCATGACGATGAAACACAGAAATTGCATCGGAATTAAATACAAAAGGCAAAATGCCGACTTAAGGACAAGTAGACTGACTCTTCTTACTGACTTTGTTTTCAACCGTTCCTGTGACACTAGTTATAGATTCCGATGGTTCACTTCAGGATTACTGTATCCCTCTGATCTTCTTATTGACGATGAAGCACAGAAATTGCATCGGAACATAAATAGAAAAAACACAATGCCGACTTAAGTACAAGAAGACTGACTCTCCTTACTGACTATGTTTTGAACCATTCCTGTGACACTAGTTATCAATTCCGATGCTTCACTTGAGGTTTACTGTATCCCTTGGACCTTCTTTTTGACGATGAAACACAGAAATTGCATCGGAATTAAATACAAAAGCCACAGTGCAGTTTTAAGTACAAGGAGACTGACTATTCTTACTGTCTATGTTTTGAACCATTCCTGTAACACTAGTTATAGATTCCGATGCTTCACTTGAGGTTTACTGTATCCCTTGGACGTTCTTATTGACGATGAAACACAGAAATTGCATCGGAATTAAATACAAAAGGCACAGTGCCGACATAAGTTGAAGAAGACTGACTCTTCTTACTGTCTACGTTTTGAATCATCCCTGTGACACTAGTTATAGATTCCGAAGCTTCACGTCAGGTTTACTGAATCCTTTGGACCTTCTTCTTGACGATGAAGCACAGAAATTGCATCGGAATTAAATACAACAATCAAAATGCCGACTTAAGTACAAGAAGACTGACCCTTCTTACTGTCTATGATTTGAACCATTCCTGTGACACTAGTTATAGATTCCGATGCTTCACTCCAGGTTTACTGTATCCATTGGACCTTGTTATTGACGATGAATCACAGAAATTGCATCGGAATTAAATAGCAAAGGTACAATGCCGACTTAAGTACAAGAAGACTGACTCTTCTTACTGACTATGATTTGAACCATTCCTGTGATACAAGTTACAAATTCCGATGCTTCACTGCAGGTTTACTGTATCCCTTGGACCTTCTTGTTGACGATGAAACACAGAAATTGCATCGGAATTAAATACAAAAGGCACAATGCAGAATTAAGTACAAGAAGACTGACTCTTCTTACTGTCTATGTTTTGAACCATTCCTGTGACACTAGTTATAGATTGCGTTGCTTCACTCCAGGTTTTAGTGTATCCCTTGGAACTTCTTATTGTTGATGAAACACAGAAATTGCATCGGAATTAAATACAAAAGGCACAATGCCGGTTTAAGGACAAGACGACTTACTCTTCTTACAGACTATGTTTTAAACCATTCCTGTGACACTAGCTATAGATTCCGATGCTTCACCTCAGGTTTACTGTTTACCTTGGACCTTCCTATTGACGACGAAACACAGAAATTGCATCGCAATTAAATACATAAGGCAAAATGCCGACTTAAGTACAAGAAGACTGACTCTTCTTACTGACTTTGTTTTGAACCATTTCTGTGACACTAGTTATAGATTCCGATGCTTCACTCCAGGTTTTACTGTATCCCTTGGAACTTCTTATTGTCGATGAAACACAGAAATTGCATCGGAATTAAATACAAAAGGCACAATGCCGACTTAAGGACAAGAAGACTGACTCTTCTTACTGACTTTGTTTTGAACCATTTCTGTGACACTAGTTATAGATTCCGATGCTTCATTTCAGGTTTATTCTATCCCTCTCATCGTCTTACTGGCGATGAATCACAGAAATTGCATCGGAAATAAATACAAAAAGCACAATGCCGAATTAAGTACAAGAATACTGACTCATCTTACAGTTTATGTTTTGATCCGTCCCTGTGACACTAGTTGTGGATTCCGATGCTTCACTTCAGGTTTACTGTATCGCTCTGACCTTGTTATTGACGATGAAACACAGAAATTACATCGGAATTAAATACAAAAGGCACAATGCCAACTTAAGCACAAGAAAACTGACTCTTCTTAATGTCTATGTTTTGAACCATTCCATTGACACTAGTTATAGATTCAGATGCTTCACTCCAGGTTTGCTGTATCCTTTGGACCTTGTTATTGACGATGAAACACAGAAATTGCATCGGAATTAAATATAAAAGGAACAATGCCGACTTAAGTACAAGAAGACTGAAGCATCTTACTGACTGTGTTTTGAACCATTCATGTGACACTAGTTATAGATTCCGATGCTTCACCTAAGGTTTACTGTATCCCTTGGACCTTCTTATTGACGATGAAACACAGAAATTGCATCGGAATTAAATAGAAAAGGCAGAATGCCGACTTAAGTACAAGAAGACAGACTCTTCTTACTGACTATGATTTAAACCATTCCTGTGACACTAGTTATAGATTCCGATGCTTCACTTCAGGTTTACTGTATACCTTGACGTTCGTATTGACGATGAAAGACAGAAATTGCATCGGAATTAAATACAAAGGGCACAATGCCGACTTAAGGACAAGAAGACTGACTCTCTTACTGACTTTGTTTTGAACCATTTCTGTGACACTAGTTATAGATTCCGATGCTTCACTTGAGGTTTACTGTATCCCTTAGACCTTCTTATTGACAATGAAACACAGATATAGCATCGGAATTAAATACAAAAGGCACAATGACAAATTAAGTACAAGAAGATTGACTCTTCTTTCTGTCTATGCTTTGAACCATTCCTGTGACACTAGTTATTAATACCGATGCTTCACTCCAGGTTTACTGTATCCCTTGGACCTTCTTATTGACGATGAAACACAGAAATTGCATCGGAATTCAATACAAAAGGCACAATGCCGACTTAACTACAAGAAGACTGACTCATCTTACTGACTATGCTTTGAACCATTCCTGTGACTCTAGTTATAGATTCCGATGCTTAACTTCAGGATTACTGTAACCCTCTCACCGTCTTAGTGGCGATGAAACACAGAAATTGCATCGGAAATAAATACAAAAAGCACAATGTCGAAATAAGTATAAGAATACTGACTCATCTTACTGTTTATGTATTGAACCGTTCCTGTGACACTAGTTATAGATTCCGAAGCTTCACTCCAGGTTTACTGTATCCCTTGGACCTTCTTATTGACGGTGAAACAGAGAAATTGCATCGGAATTAAATACAAAAGGCACAATGCCTACTTAAGTACAAGAAGACTAACTCTTATTACTGACTATGCTTTGAACCATTCCTGTGACACTAGTTGTGGATTCCGATTCTTCGCTTCAGGTTTACTGTATCGCTCTGACCTTCTTATTGACGATGAAACACAGAAATTGCATCGGAATGAAATACAAAAGGCACAATGGCGAATTTAGTACAAGAAGACTGACTCTTCTTACTGTCTATTTTTGAACCATTCCTGTGCCACTAGTTATAGACTCCGATGCTTCACTCCAGGTTTACTTTACCCCTCTGATCTTGTTATTGACGATGAGACACAGAAATTGCATCGGAATTAAATACAATAGGCACAATTACGACTTAAGTACAAGAAGACTGACTCTTGTTACTGTCTATGATTTGAATCATTCCGTTGACACTAGTTATAGATTCCGATGCTTCACTCCAGGTTTACTGTATCCCTTGGACCTTCTAATTGACGATGAAACACAGAAATTGCATCGGAATGAAATACAACAATAAAAATACCAACTTAAGTGCACGAAGACTGACTCATCTTACTGTCTATGTTTTGAACCATTAATGTGACACCAGTTATAGATTCCGATGCTACACTCCAAGTTTACTGTATCCCTAGGACCTTCTTATTGACGATGAAACACAGAAATTGCATCGGAATTAAATACAAAAGGCACAATGCAGACTTAAGGACAAGAAGACTGACTGTTCTTACTGACTTTGTTATGAACCATTCCTGTGACACTAGTTATAGATTCCGATGCTTCACTTCAGGTTTATTCTATCCCTCTGACCTTCTTACTGACGATGAAACACAGAAATTGCATCGGAATTAAATAGAAAAGGCACAATGTCGACTTAAGGACAAGAAGACTGACTCTTCTTACTGACTTTGTTATGAACCATTCCTGTGACACTAGTTATAGATTCCGATGCTTCACTTCAGGTTTACTGTATCCCTAGGTCCTTCTTATTGACGATGAAACACAGAAATTGCATCGGAATTAAATAGAAAAGGCACAATGCCGACTTAAGTACAAGAAGACTGACTCTCCTTACTGACTATGTTTTGAACCATTCCTGTGACACTAGTTATCAATTCCGATGCTTCACTTGAGGTTTACTGTATCCCTTGGACCTTCTTTTTGACGATGAAACACAGAAATTGCATCGGAATTAAATACAAAAGCCACAGTGCAGTTTTAAGTACAAGGAGACTGACTATTCTTACTGTCTATATTTTGAACCATTCCTGTAACACTAGTTATAGATTCCGATGCTTCACTTGAGGTTTACTGTATCCCTTGGACGTTCTTATTGACGATGAAACACAGAAATTGCATCGGAATTAAATACAAAAGGCACAGTGCCGACATAAATTGAAGAAGACTGACTCTTCTTACTGTCTACGTTTTGAATCATCCCTGTGACACTAGTTATAGATTCCGAAGCTTCACGTCAGGTTTACTGTATCCTTTGGACCTTCTTCTTGACGATGAAGCACAGAAATTGCATCGGAATTAAATACAACAATCAAAATGCCGACTTAAGTACAAGAAGACAGACCCTTCTTACTGTCTATGATTTGAACCATTCCTGTGACACTAGTTATAGATTCCGACGCTACACTCCATGTTTACTGTATCCCTTGGACCTTCTTATTGACGATGAAACACAGAAATTGCATCGGAATTAAATACAACAATCAAAATGCCGACTTAAGTACAAGAAGACTGACTCTTCTTACTGTCTATGTTTTGAACCATTCCATTGACACTAGTTATAGATTCCGATGCTTCACTCCAGGTTTACTGTATCCATTGGACCTTGTTATTGACGATGAATCACAGAAATTGCATCGGAATTAAATAGCAAAGGTACAATGCCGACTTAAGTACAAGAAGACTGACTCTTCTTACTGACTATGATTTGAACCATTCCTGTGATACAAGTTACAAATTCCGATGCTTCACTTCAGGTTTACTGTATCCCTTGGACCTTCTTGTTGACGATGAAACACAGAAATTGCATCGGAATTAAATACAAAAGGCACAATGCAGAATTAAGTACAAGAAGACTGACTCTTCTTACTGTCTATGTTTTGAACCATTCCTGTGACACTAGTTATAGATTGCGTTGCTTCACTCCAGGTTTTAGTGTATCCCTTGGAACTTCTTATTGTTGATGAAACACAGAAATTGCATCGGAATTAAATACAAAAGGCACAATGCCGGTTTAAGGACAAGACGACTTACTCTTCTTACAGACTATGTTTTAAACCATTCCTGTGACACTAGCTATAGATTCCGATGCTTCACCTCAGGTTTACTGTTTACCTTGGACCTTCCTATTGACGACGAAACACAGAAATTGCATCGCAATTAAATACATAAGGCAAAATGCCGACTTAAGTACAAGAAGACTGACTCTTCTTACTGACTTTGTTTTGAACCATTTCTGTGACACTAGTTATAGATTCCGATGCTTCACTCCAGGTTTTACTGTATCCCTTGGAACTTCTTATTGTCGATGAAACACAGAAATTGCATCGGAATTAAATACAAAAGGCACAATGCCGACTTAAGGACAAGAAGACTGACTCTTCTTACTGACTTTGTTTTGACCCATTTCTGTGACACTAGTTATAGATTCCGATGCTTCACTTCAGGTTTACTCTATCCCTCTCATCGTCTTACTGGCGATGAATCACAGAAATTGCATCGGAAATAAATACAAAAAGCACAATGCCGAATTAAGTACAAGAATACTGACTCATCTTACAGTTTATGTTTTGATCCGTCCCTGTGACACTAGTTGTGGATTCCGATGCTTCACTTCAGGTTTACTGTATCGCTCTGACCTTGTTATTGACGATGAAACACAGAAATTACATCGGAATTAAATACAAAAGGCACAATGCCGACTTAAGCACAAGAAAACTGACTCTTCTTAATGTCTATGTTTTGAACCATTCCATTGACACTAGTTATAGATTCAGATGCTTCACTCCAGGTTTGCTGTATCCTTTGGACCTTGTTATTGACGATGAAACACAGAAATTGCATCGGAATTAAATATAAAAGGAACAATGCCGACTTAAGTACAAGAAGACTGAAGCTTCTTACTGACTGTGTTTTGAACCATTCATGTGACACTAGTTATAGATTCCGATGCTTCACCTAAGGTTTACTGTATCCCTTGGACCTTCTTATTGACGATGAAACACAGAAATTGCATCGGAATTAAATAGAAAAGGCACAATGCCGACTTAAGTACAAGAAGACAGACTCTTCTTACTGACTATGATTTAAACCATTCCTGTGACACTAGTTATAGATTCCGATGCTTCACTTCAGGTTTACTGTATACCTTGACATTCGTATTGACGATGAAAGACAGAAATTGCATCGGAATTAAATACAAAGGGCACAATGCCGACTTAAGGACAAGAAGACTGACTCTCTTACTGACTTTGCTTTGAACCATTTCTGTGACACTAGTTATAGATTCCGATGCTTCACTTGAGGTTTACTGTATCCCTTAGACCTTCTTATTGACAATGAAACACAGATATAGCATCGGAATTAAATACAAAAGGCACAATGACAAATTAAGTACAAGAAGATTGACTCTTCTTTCTGTCTATGCTTTGAACCATTCCTGTGACACTAGTTATTAATACTGATGCTTCACTCCAGGTTTACTGTATCCCTTGGACCTTCTTATTGACGATGAAACACAGAAATTGCATCGGAATTCAATACAAAAGGCACAATGCCGACTTAACTACAAGAAGACTGACTCATCTTACTGACTATGCTTTGAACCATTCCTGTGACTCTAGTTATAGATTCCGATGCTTAACTTCAGGATTACTGTAACCCTCTCACCGTCTTAGTGGCGATGAAACACAGAAATTGCATCGGAAATAAATACAAAAAGCACAATGTCGAAATAAGTATAAGAATACTGACTCATCTTACTGTTTATGTATTGAACCGTTCCTGTGACACTAGTTATAGATTCCGATGCTTCACTCCAGGTTTACTGTATCCCTTGGACCTTCTTATTGACGGTGAAACAGAGAAATTGCATCGGAATTAAATACAAAAGGCACAATGCCTACTTAAGTACAAGAAGACTAACTCTTATTACTGACTATGCTTTGAACCATTCCTGTGACACTAGTTGTGGATTCCGATTCTTCGCTTCAGGTTTACTGTATCGCTCTGACCTTCTTATTGACGATGAAACACAGAAATTGCATCGGAATGAAATACAAAAGGCACAATGGCGAATTTAGTACAAGAAGACTGACTCTTCTTACTGTCTATTTTTGAACCATTCCTGTGCCACTAGTTATAGACTCCGATGCTTCACTCCAGGTTTACTTTACCCCTCTGATCTTGTTATTGACGATGAGACACAGAAATTGCATCGGAATTAAATACAATAGGCACAATTACGACTTAAGTACAAGAAGACTGACTCTTGTTACTGTCTATGATTTGAATCATTCCGTTGACACTAGTTATAGATTCCGATGCTTCACTCCAGGTTTACTGTATCCCTTGGACCTTCTAATTGACGATGAAACACAGAAATTGCATCGGAATGAAATACAACAATAAAAATGCCAACTTAAGTGCACGAAGACTGACTCATCTTACTGTCTATGTTTTGAACCATTAATGTGACACCAGTTATAGATTCCGATGCTACACTCCAAGTTTACTGTATCCCTAGGACCTTCTTATTGACGATGAAACACAGAAATTGCATCGGAATTAAATACAAAAGGCACAATGCAGACTTAAGGACAAGAGGACTGACTGTTCTTACTGACTTTGTTATGAACCATTCCTGTGACACTAGTTATAGATTCCGATGCTTCACTTCAGGTTTATTCTATCCCTCTGACCTTCTTACTGACGATGAAACACAGAAATTGCATCGGAATTAAATAGAAAAGGCACAATGTCGACTTAAGGACAAGAAGACTGACTCTTCTTACTGACTTTGTTATGAACCATTCCTGTGACACTAGTTATAGATTCCGATGCTTCACTTCAGGTTTACTGTATCCCTTGGACCTTCTTATTGACGGTGAAACAGAGAAATTGCATCGGAATTAAATACAAAAGGCACAATGCCTACTTAAGTACAAGAAGACTAACTCTTATTACTGACTATGCTTTGAACCATCCCTGTGACACTAGTTATAGATTCCGATGCTTCACTTCAGGATTACTGTATCCCTCTGACCTTCTCATTGACGATGAAACACAGAAATTGCATCGGAATTAAATAGAAAAGGCACAATGACGGCTTAGGTACAAGAAGACTGACTCTTCTTACTGTCTATGTTTTAGCCATCGCTGTGACACTAGTTATAGATTCCGATGCTTCACTTCAGGTTTACTGTATTCCTTGGACCTTCTTATTGGCGATGAAACACAGAAATTGCATCGGAATTAAATACAAAAGGCACAGTGCCGACATAAGTAAAAGAAGACTGACTCTCCTTACTGTCTATGTTTGAACCATCCCTGTGACACTAGTTATAGATTCCGATGCTTCACTTGAGGTTTACTGTATCCCTTGGACCTTCTTATTGACGATGAAACACAGAAATTGCATCGGAATTAAATACAAAAGCCCAGTGCAGTTTTAAGTACAAGGAGACTGACTATTCTTACTGTCTATGTTTTGAACCATTCCTGTAACACTAGTTATAGATTCCGATGCTTCACTTGAGGTTTACTGTATCCCTTGGACGTTCTTATTGACGATGAAACACAGAAATTGCATCGGAATTAAATACAAAAGGCACAGTGCCGACATAAGTTGAAGAAGACTGACTCTTCTTACTGTCTACGTTTTGAATCATCCCTGTGACACTAGTTATAGATTCCGAAGCTTCACGTCAGGTTTACTGTATCCTTTGGACCTTCTTCTTGACGATGAAGCACAGAAATTGCACCGGAATTAAATACAACAATCAAAATGCCGACTTAAGTACAAGAAGACTGACCCTTCTTACTGTCTATGATTTGAACCATTCCTGTGACACTAGTTATAGATTCCGACGCTACACTCCATGTTTACTGTATCCCTTGGACCTTCTTATTGACGATGAAACACACAAATTGCATCGGAATTAAATACAACAATCAAAATGCTGACTTAAGTACAAGAAGACTGACTCTTCTTACTGTCTATGTTTTGAACCATTCCATTGACACTAGTTATAGATTCCGATGCTTCACTTCAGGATTACTGTATCCCTCTGACCTTCTTATTGACGATGAAACACAGAAATTGCATCGGAATTAAATACAAAAGGCACAATGCCGACTTAAGTAAAAGAGATCTGACTCTTCCTACTGTCTAAGATTTGAAAAAATTCCAGTGACACTAGTTATAGATTCCGATGCTTCATTTCAGGATTACTGTATCCCTCTGACCTTCTTATTGACGATGAAACACAGAAATAGCATCGGAATGAAATACAAATGGCACAATGCCGACTTAAGTACAAGAAGACTCACTATTCTTACTGACTATGTTTTGAACCACTCCTGTGATACAAGTTACAAATTCCGATGCTTCACTTCAGGTTTTCTGTATCCCTTGGACCTTCTTATTGACGACGAAACACAGAAATTGCATCGGAATTAAATACAAAAGGCACAGTGCAGAATTAAAAACAAGGAGACTGACTATTCTTACTGTCTATGTTTTGACCATTCCTGTAACACTAGTTATAGATTCCGATGCTTCACTCCAGGTTTTCCGTATCCCTTGTACCTTCTTATTGACGATGAAACACAGAAATTGCATCCGAATTAAATAGAAAAGCTACAATGCCGACTTAAGTACAAGAAGACTGACTCTTCTTACTGACAATGTTTTGTACCATTCCTGTGACACTAGTTATAGATTCCGATGCTTCACTTCAGGATTACTGTATCCCTCTGACCTTCTTATTGACGATGAAACACAGAAATTGCATCGGAATTAAATAGAAAAGGCACAATGCCGGCTTAGGTACAAGAAGACTGACTCTTCTTACTGTCTATGATTTGAACCATCCCTGTGACACTAGTTATAGATTCCGATGCTTCACTTCAGGATTAAAGTATCCCTTGGACCTTCTTATTGACGATGAAACACAGAAATTGCATCGCAATTAAATACAAAAGGCACAGTGCCGACATAAGTAGAAGAAGACTGACTCTTCTTACTGTCTATGTTTTGAATCATCCCTGTGACACTAGTTATAGATTACGATGCTACACTCCAGGTTTACTGTATCCCTTGGACCTTCTTATTGACGATGAAACACAGAAATTGCATCGGAATAATATACAACAATCAAATTGCCGACTTAAGTACAAGAACACTGACTCTTCTTACTGTCAATGTTTTGAACCATTGCATTGACACTAGTTATAGATTCCGATGCTTCACTCCAGGTTAACTGTATCCATTGGACATTGTTATTGACGATGAAACACAGAAATTGCATCGGAATTAAATAGCAAAGGTACAATGCCGACTTAAGTACAAGAAGACTGACTCTTCTTACTGACTATGTTTTGAACCATTCCTGTGATACAAGTTACAAATTCCGATGCTTCACTTCAGGTTTACTGTATCCCCTGGACCTTCTTGTTGAAGATGAAACACAGAAATTGCATCGGAATAAAATAGCAATGGCACAATTCCGACTTAAGTACAAGAAGACGGACTCTTCTTACTGACTACGTTTTGAACCATTCCAGTGACACTAATTATAGATTCCGGTGCTTCACTCCAGGTTTACTGCATCCCTTGGACCTTCATATTGACGATGAAACACAGAAATTTCATCAGAATTAAATAGAAAATGCACAATGATGACTTAAGTACAAGAAGACTGACTATTCTTACTGACTATGATTTGAACCATTCCTGTGACACTAGTTATAGATTCCGATGCTTCACTTCAGGATTACTGTATCCCTCTGACATTCTTATTGACGATGAAACACAGAAATTGCATCGGAGTTTAATACAAAAGGCACAATGCCGACTTAAGTACAAAAAGACTGACTCTTCTTACTGACTATGATTTGTACCATTCCTGTGACACTAGTTATAGATTCCGATGGTTCACCTCAGGTTTACTGTATTTCTTGGACCTTCTTCATGACGATGAAACACAGAAATTGCATCGGAATTAAATACAAAAGGCAAAATGCCGACTTAAGGACAAGTAGACTGACTCTTCTTACTGACTTTGTTTTCAACCGTTCCTGTGACACTAGTTATAGATTCCAATGGTTCACTTCAGGATTACTGTATCCCTCTGATCTTCTTATTGACGATGAAGCACAGAAATTGCATCGGAACATAAATAGAAAAAACACAATGCCGACTTAAGTACAAGAAGACTGACTCTTCTTCCGGTCTATGATCTGAACCATCCCTGTGACACTAGTTATAGATTCCGATGCTTCACTCCAGGTTTACTGTATCCCTAGGTCCTTCTTATTGACGATGAAACACAGAAATTGCATCGGAATTAAATAGAAAAGGCACAATGCCGACTTAAGTACAAGAAGACTGACTCTCCTTACTGACTATGTTTTGAACCATTCCTGTGACACTAGTTATCAATTCCGATGCTTCACTTGAGGTTTACTGTATCCCTTGGACCTTCTTATTGACGATGAAACACAGAAATTGCATCGGAATTAAATACAAAAGCCACAGTGCAGTTTTAAGTACAAGGAGACTGACTATTCTTACTGTCTATGTTTTGAACCATTCCTGTAACACTAGTTATAGATTCCGATGCTTCACTTGAGGTTTACTGTATCCCTTGGACGTTCTTATTGACGATGAAACACAGAAATTGCATCGGAATTAAATACAAAAGGCACAGTGCCGACATAAGTTGAAGAAGACTGACTCTTCTTACTGTCTACGTTTTGAATCATCCCTGTGACACTAGTTATAGATTCCGAAGCTTCACGTCAGGTTTACTGTATCCTTTGGACCTTCTTCTTGACGATGAAGCACAGAAATTGCATCGGAATTAAATACAACAATCAAAATGCCGACTTAAGTACAAGAAGACTGACCCTTCTTTCTGTCTATGATTTGAACCATTCCTGTGACACTAGTTATAGATTCCGACGCTACACTCCATGTTTACTGTATCCCTTGGACCTTCTTATTGACGATGAAACACAGAAATTGCATCGGAATTAAATACAACAATCAAAATGCCGACTTAAGTACAAGAAGTCTGACTCTTCTTACTGTCTATGTTTTGAACCATTCCATTGACACTAGTTATAGATTCCGATGCTTCACTCCAGGTTTACTGTATCCATTGGACCGTGTTATTGACGATGAATCACAGAAATTGCATCGGAATTAAATAGCAAAGGTACAATGCCGACTTAAGTACAAGAAGACTGACTCTTCTTACTGACTATGATTTGAACCATTCCTGTGATACAAGTTACAAATTCCGATGCTTCACTTCAGGTTTACTGTATCCCTTGGACCTTCTTGTTGACGATGAAACACAGAAATTGCATCGGAATTAAATAGAAAAGGCACAATGCCGACTTAAGTACTACATGACTGACTCTTCTTACTGACTATGTTTTGAACCATTCCTGTGACACTAGTTTTCGATTCCGATGCTTCACTTCAGGATAACTGTATCCCTCTGACCTTCTTATTGACGATGAAACACAAAAATTGCATCGGAATTAAATACAAAATGCAAATTGCCGACTGAAGTACACGAAGACTGACTCTTCTTACTGTCTATGTTTTGAACCATTCCTGTGACACTAGTTACAAATTCCGATGCTTCACTCCAGGTTTACTGTTTCCCTTGGACCTTCCTATTGACGATGAAACACAGAAATTGCATCGGAATTAAATACAAAAGGCACACTGCCGACTTAAGTACAAGAAGACTAACTCTTCTTACTGACTATGATTTGAACCATTCCTGTGACACTAATTACGGATTCCGATGCTTCACTTCGGGTTTACTGTATCCCTCTGACCTTCTTATTGACGATGAAACACAAAAATTGCATCGGAATTAAATACAATAGGCAAAATGCCGACTGAAGTGCACGAAGACTGACTCTTCTTACTCTCTATGTTTTGAACCATTCCTGTGACACTAGTTACAGATTCCGATGCTTCACTCCAGGTTTACTGTATCCCTGGGACCTTCTTATTGACGATGAAACACAGAAATTGCATCGGAATTAAATACAAAAGGCACAATGCAGAATTAAGTACAAAAAGACTGACTCTTCTTACTGTCTATGTTTTGAACCATTCCTGTGACACTAGTTATAGATTCCGTTGCTTCACTCCAGGTTTTAGTGTATCCCTTGGAACTTCTTATTGTCGATGAAACACAGAAATTGCATCGGAGTTAAATACAAAAGGCACAATGCCGACTTAAGGACGAGACGACTGACTCTTCTTACTGACTATGTTTTGAACCATTCCTGTGACACTAGCTATTGATTCCGGTGCTTCATCTCAGGTTTACTGTATACATTGGACCTTCTTATTGACGACGAAACACAGAAATTGCATCGGAATTAATTCCAAACGGCACAATGCCGACTTAAGGACAAGAAGACTGACTCTTCTTACTGACTTTGCTTTGAACTATTCCTGTGACACTAGTTATAGATTCCGATGCTTCACTTCAGGTTTTTTGTATACCTCTGACCCTCTTATTGACGATGAAACACAGAAATTGCATCGGAATTAAATTGAAAAGGCACAATGTCGACGTAAGTACAAGAAGACTGACTCTTCTTACTGTCCATGTTTTGAACCATTCCTGTGACACTAGTTAAAGATTCCGATGCTTCACTCCAGGTTTACAGTATCCCTTGGACCTTCTAATTGGCGATGAAACACAGAAATTGCATCGGAATTAAATAGAAAAGGCACAATGCCGACTTAAGTACAAGAAGACTGACTCTTGTTACTGACTATGATTTGAACCATTCCTGTGACACTAGTTATAGATTCCGATGCTTCACTTCAGGATTACTGTATCCCTCTGACCTTCTTATTGACTTTGAAACACAGAAATTGCATCGGAACTAAATAGAAAAGGCACAATGCCGACTTAAGTACAAGAAGTCTGACTCTTCTTGCTGTCTATGTTTTGAACCATCCCTGTGACACTAGTTATAGATTCCTATGTTTCACTCCAGGTTTACTGTATCCCTTGGTCCTTCTTATTGACGATGAAACACAGAAATTGCATCGGAATTAAATACAAAAGGCACAATGCCGACTTAAGTACAAGAAGACTGACACACCTTCCTGGCTATGTTTTGAACCATTCCTGTGAAACTAGTTATTAATTCCGATGCTTCACTTCAGGTTTACTGTATCGCTTGGACCTTCTTATTGACGATGAAACACAGAAATTGCATCGGAATTAAATACAAAATGCACAAAGTAGAATTAGGTACAAGAAGACTGACTCTTCTTACCGACTATGTTTTGAAACATTCCTGTGACACTAGTTATAGATTCCGATGCTTCACTCCAGGTTTACTGTATCCCTTGGACCTTCTTATTGACGATGAAACAAGAAATTGCATCGGAATTAAATACAAAAGGCACAATGCCGACTTTAGGACAAGAAGACTGACTCTTCTTACTGACTTTGTTTTGAACCATTTCTGTGACACTAGTTTAGACTCCGATGCTTCGCTTCAGGTTTATTGTATCCCTCGGACATTCTTATTGACGATGAAACACAGAAATTGCATCGGAATTAAATAGAAAAGCACAATGCCGACGTAAGTACAACAAGACTGACTCTTCTTACTGACTATGTTTTGAACCGTTCCTGTGACACTAGTTATCGATTCCGATGCTTCACTTCAGGATTACTGTATCCCTCTGATCTTCTTATTGACTATGAAACACAGAAATTGCATCGGAATTAAATAGAAAAGGCACAATGCCGACTTAAGTACAAGATGACTGACTCTTCTTACTGTCTATGTTTTGAACCATCCCTGTGATACTAGTTATGGATTCCGATGCTTCACTCCAGGTCTACCGTATCCCTTGGTCCTTCTTATTGACGATGAAACACAGAAATTGCATCGGAATTAAATACAAAAGGCACAATGCCGACTTAAGTACAAGAAGACTGACTCTCCCTACTGACTATGTATTGAACCATTCCTGTGACACTAGTTATAAATTCCGATGCTTCACTTTAGGTTTACTGTATCCCTTGGACTTTCTTATTGACGATGAAACACAGAAAATGCATCTGAGTTAAATACAAAAGGCACAATGCCGACTTAAGTACAAGAAGACCGACTCTTCCTACTGACTATGTTTTGAACCATTCCTGTGACACCCGTTATAGATTGCGACGCTTCACTTGATGGATACAGTATCCCTTGGACCTTCTTATTGACGATGAAACACAGAAATTGCATCGGAATTAAATACAAAAGGCACAATGATGACTTAAGTACAAGAATACTGACTATTCTTACTGACTATGATTTGAACCATTCCTGTGACACTAGTTATAGATTCCGATGCTTCACTTCAGGATTACTGTATCCCTCTGACCTTCTTATTGACGATGAAACACAGAAATTGCATCGGAGTTAAATACAAAAGGCACAATGCCGACTTAAGTGCAAGAAGTCTGACTCTTCTTACTGTCTATGTTTTGAACCATACCTGTGTCACTAGTTATAGATTCCGATGCTTCACTCCAGGTTTACTGTATCCCTTGGCCCGTCTTATTGACGATGAAACACAGAAATAGCATCGGAATTAAATACAAATGGCACAATGCCGACTTAAGTAAAAGAAGACTGACTCTTCTTACTGACTATGATTTGAACCATTCCTGTGATACAAGTTACAAATTCCGATGCTTCACTTCAGGTTTACTGTATTCCTTGGACCTTCTTATTGACGATGAAACACAGAAATTGCATCGGAATTAAATACAAAAGGCACAGTGCAGAATTAAGCACAAGGAGACTGACTCTTCTTACTGTCTATGTTTTGAACCATTCCTGTGCCACTAGTTATAGATTACGATGCTTCACTCCAGGTTTACTGTATCCCTTGGTCCTTCTTATTGACAATAAAACACAGAAATTTCATCGGAATTAAATAGAAAAGGCACAATGACGTTTTAAGTACAAGAAGACTGAGTCTTCTTACTGACTATGTTTTAAACCATTCCTGTGACACTAGTTATAGATTCCGATGCTTCACTTCAGGATTACTGTATCCCTCTGACCTTCGTATTGACGATGAAACACAGAAATTGCATCGGAGTTTAATACAAAAGGCACAATGCAGACTTAAGTACAAGAAGACTGACTCTTCTCACTGTCTATGTTTTGAACCATCCCTGTGTCACTAGTTATAGATTCCGATGCTTAACTCCAGGTTTACTGTATCCCTTGGTCCTTCTTATTGACAATGAAACACAGAAATAGCATCGGAAATTAATACAAATGGCACATTCCGACCTAAGTACATGAAGACTGACTCTTCTTACTGACTATGTTTTGAACCATTCCTGTGACACTAGTTATAGATTCCGATGCTTCACTCCAGGTTTACTGTATCCCTTGGACCTTCTTATTGACGATGAAACACAGAAATTGCATCGGAATTAAATACAAAATTTACAATGCCGACTTAACTACAAGAAGACTGACTCTTCGTACTGACTATGTTTTGAACCATTCCTGTGACACTAGCTATAGATTCCGATGTTTCACTTCAGGTTTACTGTACCCCTCTGACCTTCTAATTGACTAAGAAACACCGAAATAACATCGGAATTAAAATCAAAAGGCACAATGCCGACTTAAGTACAAGAAGTCTGACTCTTCTTACTATCTTTGATTTGAACCATTATATTGACACTACTTATAGATTCCGATGCTTCACTCCAGGTTTACTGTGTCCCTTGGACCTTGTTATTGACGATGAATCACAGAAATTGCATCGGAATTAAAGTGAAAAGTACAATGCCGACTTAAGAAAAGAAGACTGACTCTTCTTACTGACTATGATTTGTACCATTCCTGTGACACTAGTTATAGATTCCGATGCTACACTCCAGGTTTACTGTATCCCTTGGACCTTCTTATTGACGATGAAACACTGAAATTGCATCGGAATTAAATACAAAAGGCACAATGCCGACTTAAGGACAAGTAGACTGACTCTTCTTACTGACTATGTTTCAACCGTTCCTGTGACACTAGTTATAGATTCCGATGGTTAACTTCAGGATTACTGTATCCCTCTGATCTTCTTATTGACGATGAAACACAGAAATTGCATCGGAATATAAATAGAAAAGGCACAATGCCGACTTAAGTACAAGAAGACTGACTCTCCTTACTGACTATGTTTTGAACCATTCCTGTGACACTAGTTATCAATTCCGATGCTTCACTTGAGGTTTACTGTATCCCTTGGACCTTCTTATTGACGATGAAACACAGAAATTGCATCGGAATTGAATACAAAAGGCACAGTGCAGAATTAAGTACAAGGAGACTGACTATTCTTACTGTCTATGTTTTGAACCATTCCTGTAACACTAGTTATAGAATCCGATGCTTCACTTCAGGTTTACTGTATCCCTTGGACCTTCTTATTGACGATGAAACACAGAAATTGCATCCGAATTAAATACAAAAGGCACAGTGCCGACATAAGTAGAAGAAGACTGACTCTTCTTACTGTCTACGTTTTGAATTATCCCTGTGACACTAGTTATAGATTCCGAAGCTTCACTTCAGGTTTACTGTATCCTTTGGACCTTCTTCTTGACGATGAAGCACAGAAATTGCATCGGAATTAAATACAACAATCAAAATGCCGACTTAAGTACAAGAAGACTGACTCTTCTTACTGACTATGTTTTGAACCATTCCTGTGATACAAGTTACAAATTCCGATGCTTCACTTCAGGTTTACTGTATCCCTTGGACCTTCTTGTTGACGATGAAACACTGAAATTGCAACGGAATTAAACACAAAAGGCACAATGCAGAATTAAGTACAAGAAGACTGACTATTCTTACTGTCTATGTTTTGAACCATTCCTGTAACACTAGTTATAGATTCCGTTGCTTCACTCCAGGTTTTAGTGTATCCCTTGGAACTTCTTACTGTCGATGAAACACAGAAATTGCATCGGAATTAAATACAAAAGGCACAATGCCGACTTAAGGACAAGACGACTTACTCTTCTTACTGACTATGTTTTAAAGCATTGCTGTGACACTAGCTATAGATTCCGATGCTTCACCTCAGGTTTACTGTATACCTTGGACCTTCCTCTTGACGAAGAAACACAGAAATTGCATCGGAATTAAATACATAAGGCAAAATGCCGACTTAAGTACAAGAAGACTGATTCTTCTTACTGACTTTGTTTTGAACCATTTCTGTGACACTAGTTATAGATTCCGATGCTTCACTCCAAGTTTTACTGTATCCCTTGGAACCTCTTATTGTCGATGAAACACAGAAATTGCATCGGAATTAAGTACAAAAGGCACAATGCCGACTTAAGGACAATAAGACTGACTCTTCTTACTGACTTTGTTTTGAACCATTTCTGTGACACTAGTTATAGATTCCGGTGCTTCGCTTCAGGTTTATTGTATCCCTCTGACATTCTTATTGACGATGAAACACAGAAATTGCATCGGAATTAAATAAAAAAGGCACAATGCCGACTTAAGTACAACAAGACTGACTCTTCTTACTGACTATGTTTTGAACCATTCCTGTGACACTAGTTACAAAGTCCGATGCTTCACTCCAGGTTTACTGTATCCCTTGGACCTTCCTATTGACGATGAACCACAGAAATTGCATCGGAATTAAATACAAAAGGCACAATGCCGACTTAAGGACAAGAAGACAGACTCTTCTTACTGACTATGATTTGAACCATTCCTGTGACACTAATTATGGATTCCGATGCTTCCCTTCGGGTTTACTGTATCCCTCTGACCTTCTAAATGACGATGAAACACAAAAACCGCATCGGAATTAAATACAAAAGGCAAAATGCCGACTGAAGTACACGGAGACTGACTCTTCTTACTGTCTATGATTTGAACCATTCCTGTGACACTAGTTACAGATTCCGATGCTTCACTCCAGGTTTACTGTATCCCTTGGACCTTCTTATTGACGATGAAACACAGAAATTGCGTCGGAATTAAATACAAAAGGCACAATGCAGAATTAAGTACAAGAAGACTGACTCTTCTTACTGTCTATGTTTTGAACCACTCCTGTGACACTAGTTATAGATTCCGATGCTTCACCTCAGGTTTACTGTATACCTTGGACCTTCTTATTGACGACGAAACACAGAAATTGCATCGGAATTAATTCCAAACGGCACAATGCCGACTTAAGGACAAGAAGACTGACTCTTCTTACTGACTTTGCTTTGAACTATTCCTGTGACACTAGTTATAGATTCCGATGCTTCACTTCAGGTTTATTGTATACCTCTGACCTTCTTATTGACGATGAAACACAGAAATTGCATCGGAATTAAATAGATAAGGCACAATGTCGACGTAAGTACAAGAAGACTGACTCTTCTTACTGTCTATGTTTTGAACCATTCCTGTGACACTAGTTAAAGATTCCGATGCTTCACTCCAGGTTTACAGTATCCCTTGGACCTTATTATTGACGATGAAACACAGAAATTGCATCGGAATTAAATAGAAAAGGCACAATGCCGACTTAAGTACAAGAAGACTGACTCTTCTTACTGACTATGTTTTGAACCATTCCTGTGACACTAGTTATAGATTCCGATGCTTCACTTCAGGATTACTGTATCCCTCTGACCCTCTTATTGACTTTGAAACACAGAAATTGCGTCGGAACTAAATAGAAAAGGCACAATGCCGACTTAAGTACAAGAAGTCTGACTCTTCTTACTGTCTATGTTTTGAACCATCCATGTGATACTAGTTATAGATTCCGATGTTTCACTCCATGTTTACTGTATCCCTTGGTCCTTCTTATTGACGATGAAACACAGAAAATGCATCGGAATTAAATACAAAAGGCACAATGCCGACTTAAGTACAAGAAGACTGACACACCTTGCTGGCTATGTTTGATCCATTCCTGTGACACTAGTTATAAATTCCGATGCTTCACTTCAGGTTTACTGTATCGCTTGCACCTTCTTATTGACGATGAAACACATAAATTGCATCGGAATTAAATACAAAATGCACAAAGTAGAATTAAGTACAAGAAGACTGACTCTTCTTACTGTCTATGTTTTGAAACATTCCTGTGATACTAGTTATAGATTCCGATGCTTCACTCCAGGTTTACTGTATCCCTTGGACCTTCTTATTGACGATGAAACAAGAAATTACATCGGAATTAAATACAAAAGGCACAATGCCGACTTAAGGACAAGAAGACTGACTCTTCTTACTGAGATTGTTTTGAACCATTTCTGTGACACTAGTTTAGATACCGATGCTTCGCTTCAGGTTTATTGTATCCCTCGGACATTCTTATTGACGATGAAACACAGAAATTGCATCGGAATTAAATAGAAAAGGCACAATGCCGACTTAAGTACAACAAGACTGACTCTTCTTACTGACTATGTTTTGAACCGTTCCTGTGACACTAGTTATCGATTCCGATGCTTCACTTCAGGATTACTGTATCCCTCTGACCTTCTTATTGACTATGAAACACAGAAATTGCTTCGGAATTAAATAGAAAA
Source organism: Schistocerca piceifrons (assembly GCF_021461385.2). Taxonomy (NCBI): domain Eukaryota; kingdom Metazoa; phylum Arthropoda; class Insecta; order Orthoptera; family Acrididae; genus Schistocerca; species Schistocerca piceifrons. Next base: position 753,920 of record NW_025727617.1, read on the forward strand.
GGCACAATGCCGACTTAAGTACAAGAAGACTGACTCTTCTTACTGTCTATGTTTTGAACCATCCCTGTGACACTAGTTATAGATTCCGATGCTTCACTCCAAGTCTACTGTATCCCTTGGTCCTTCTTATTGACGATGAAACACAGAAATTGCATCGGAATTAAATACAAAAGGCACAACGACGACTTAAGTACAAGAAGACCGACTCTTCCTACTGACTATGTTTTGAACCATTCCTGTGACACCCGTTATAGATTCCGACGCTTCACTTGATGGTTACAGTATCCCTTGGACCTTCTTATTGACGATGAAACACAGAAATTGCATCGGAATTAAATACAAAAAGCACAATGCCGAATTAAGTACAAGAAGACTGACTCTTCTTACTGTCTATGTTTTGAACCATTACTGTGATACTAGTTACAGATTCCGATGCCTTACCCCAGGTTTACTGTATCCCTGGGACATTCTTATTGACGATGAAACACAGAAATTGCATCGGAATTATATACAAAAGGCACATTGCCGACTTAAGGACAAGAAGACTGACTCTTCTTACTGACTATGTTTTGAACCATTCCTGTGACACTAGCTATAGATTCCGATGCTTCACTTCAGGTTTACTGTATCCCTCTGACCTTCTTATTGACGATGAAACACAGAAATAGAATCGGAATTAAATACAAAAGGCACAATGCCGACTTAAGTACAAGAAGACTGACTCTTCTTACTGACTATGTTTTGAACGATTCCTGTGACACTAGTTATAGATCCCGATGCTTCACTTCAGGTTTACTGTATCCCTTGGACCTTCTCATTGACGATGAAACACAAAAATTGCATCGGAATTAAATACAAAAGGCAAAATGCCGACTGAAGTACACGAAGACCGACTCTTCTTACTGTCTATGATTTGAACCATTCCTGTGACACTAGATACAGATTCCGATGCTTCACTCCAGGTTTCCTGTATCCCTTGGACCTTCTTATTGACGATGAAACACAGAAATTGCATCGGAATTAAATACAAAAGGCACAACGCCGACTTAAGTACAAGAAGACTAACTCTGCATACTGACTATGTTTTGAACCATTCCTGTGACACTAGTTATGGATTCCGATGCTTCACTTCAGGTTTACTGTATCCCTCTGACCTTCTTATTGATGATGAAACACAGAAATTGCATCGGAATTAAATACAAAAGGCACAATGCCGAATTAAGTTCAAGAAGACTGACTCTTCTTACTGTCTATCTTTGAACCAGTCCTGTGACACTAGTGAAAGACTCCGATGCTTAACTCCAGGTTTACTGTACCCCTTGGACCTTGTTATTGGCGATGAAACACAGAAATTGCATCGGAATTAAATACTAAAAGCACAATGCCGTCTTAAGAAAAAGAAGTCTGACTCTTCTTACTGTCTATGATTTGAACCATTCCTGTGGCACTAGTTATAGATTCCGATGCTTCACTCCAGGTTTACTGTATCGGTTGGACCTTCATATTGACGATGAAACACAGAAATTGCATCAGAATTAAATAGAAAATGCACAATGATGACTTAAGTACAATAAGACTGACTATTCTTACTGACTATGTTTTGAACCATTCCTCTGACACAAGTTATAGATTCCGATGCTTCACTCCAGGTTTACTATATCCCTTGGACATTCTTATTGACAATGAAACAAAAGGCACAATGCCGACTTAAGGACAAGAGGACTGACTCCTCTTACTGACTTAGTTTTGAACCATTATTGTGACACTAGTTATAGATTCCGATGCGTCACTCCAGGTTTACTGTACCCCTTGGACCGTCTTATTAAACGATGAAACACAGAAATTGCATCGGAATTAATTACAAAATGCACAATGCCGACTTAAGTACAAGAAGACTGACTCTTCTAACTGACTATGTTTTGAACCATTCCTGTGACACTAGTTATAGATTCCGATGCTTCACTCCAGGTTTACTGTATCCCTTGGACCTTCTTATTGACGATGAAACACAGAAATTGCATCGGAATTAAATAGAAAATGCACAATGCCGACTTAAGTACAAGAAGACTGACTCTTCTTACTGACCATGTTTTGAACCATCCCAGTGACACTAGTTATAGATTCCGATGCTTCACTCCAGGTCTACTGTATCCCTTGGTCCTTCGTATTGACGATGAAACACAGAAATTGCATCGGAATTAAATACAAAAGGCACAATGCCGACTTAAGTACAAGAAGACTGACTCTCCTTACTGACTATGTTTTGAACGATTCCTGTGACACTAGTTATAAATTCCGATGCTTCACTTCAGGTTTACTGTATCCCTTGGACCTTCTTATTGACGATGAAACACAGAAAATGCATCGGAATTAAATACAAAAGGCACAATGCCGACTTAAGTACAAGAAGACCGACTCTTCCTACTGACTATGCTTTGAATCATACCTGTGACACCCGTTATAGATTCCGACGCTTCACTTGATGTTTACTGTATCCCTTGGAACTTCTTATTCACGATGAAACACAGAAATTGCATCGGAATTAAATACTAAAGGCACAATGCCGAATTAAGTACTAGAAGACTGACTCTTCTTACTGTCTATGTTTGAACCATTATTGTGACACTAGTTACAGATTCCAATGCTTCACTCCAGGTTTACAGTATCCCTTGGACCTTCCTATTGACGATGAAACACAGAAATTGCATCGGAATTATATACAAAAGGCACATTGCCGACTTAAGGACAAGAAGACTGACTCTTCTTACTGACTATGTTTTGAACCATTCCTGTGACACTAGCTATAGATTCCGATGCTTCACTTCAGGTTTACTGTATCCCTCTGACCTTCTTATTGACGATGAAACACAGAAATAGAATCGGATTTAAATACAAAAGGCACAATGCCGACTTAAGTACCAGAAGACTGACTCTTCTTACTGACTATGTTTTGAACGATTCCTGTGACACTAGTTATAGATCCCGATGCTTCACTTCAGGTTTACTGTATCCCTTGGACCTTCTCATTGACGATGAAATACAAAAATTGCATCGGAATTAAATACAAAAGGCAAAATGCCGACTGAAGTACACGAAGACCGACTCTTCTTACTGTCTATGATTTGAACCATTCCTGTGACACTAGATACAGATTCCGATGCTTCACTCCAGGTTTCCTGTATCCCTTGGACCTTCTTATTGACGATGAAACACAGAAATTGCATCGGAATTAAATACAAAAGGCACAACGCCGACTTAAGTACAAGAAGACTAACTCTGCATACTGACTATGTTTTGAACCATTCCTGTGACACTAGTTATGGATTCCGATGCTTCACTTCAGGTTTACTGTATCCCTCTGACCTTCTTATTGATGATGAAACACAGAAATTGCATCGGAATTAAATACAAAAGGCACAATGCCGAATTAAGTTCAAGAAGACTGACTCTTCTTACTGTCTATCTTTGAACCAGTCCTGTGACACTAGTGAAAGACTCCGATGCTTAACTCCAGGTTTACTGTACCCCTTGGACCTTGTTATTGGCGATGAAACACAGAAATTGCATCAAATTAAATACTAAAAGCACAATGCCGTCTTAAGAAAAAGAAGTCTGACTCTTCTTACTGTCTATGATTTGAACCATTCCTGTGGCACTAGTTATAGATTCCGATGCTTCACTCCAGGTTTACTGTATCGGTTGGACCTTCATATTGACGATGAAACACAGAAATTGCATCAGAATTAAATAGAAAATGCACAATGATGACTTAAGTACAATATGACTGACTATTCTTACTGACTATGTTTTGAACCATTCCTCTGACACAAGTTATAGATTCCGATGCCTCACTCCAGGTTTACTATATCCCTTGGACATTCTTATTGACGATGAAACAAAAGGCACAATGCCGACTTAAGGACAAGAGGACTGACTCCTCTTACTGACTTAGTTTTGAACCATTATTGTGACACTAGTTATAGATTCCGATGCGTCACTCCAGGTTTACTGTACCCCTTGGACCGTCTTATTAAACGATGAAACACAGAAATTGCATCGGAATTAATTACAAAATGCACAATGCCGACTTAAGTACAAGAAGACTGACTCTTCTAACTGACTATGTTTTGAACCATTCCTGTGACACTAGTTATAGATTCCGATGCTTCACTCCAGGTTTACTGTATCCCTTGGACCTTCTTATTGACGATGAAACACAGAAATTGCATCGGAATTAAATAGAAAATGCACAATGCCGACTTAAGTACAAGAAGACTGACTCTTCTTACTGACCATGTTTTGAACCATCCCAGTGACACTAGTTATAGATTCCGATGCTTCACTCCAGGTCTACTGTATCCCTTGGTCCTTCGTATTGACGATGAAACACAGAAATTGCATCGGAATTAAATACAAAAGGCACAATGCCGACTTAAGTACAAGAAGACTGACTCTCCTTACTGACTATGTTTTGAACGATTCCTGTGACACTAGTTATAGATTCCGATGCTTCACTTCAGGTTTACTGTATCCCTTGGACCTTCTTATTGACGATGAAACACAGAAAATGCATCGGAATTAAATACAAAAGGCACAATGCCGACTTAAGTACAAGAAGACCGACTCTTCCTACTGACTATGCTTTGAATCATACCTGTGACACCCGTTATAGATTCTGACGCTTCACTTGATGTTTACTGTATCCCTTGGAACTTCTTATTCACGATGAAACACAGAAATTGCATCGGAATTAAATACTAAAGGCACAATGCCGAATTAAGTACTAGAAGACTGACTCTTCTTACTGTCTATGTTTGAACCATTATTGTGACACTAGTTACAGATTCCAATGCTTCACTCCAGGTTTACAGTATCCCTTGGACCTTCCTATTGACGATGAAACACAGAAATTGCATCGGAATTATATACAAAAGGCACAATGCCGACTTAAGGACAAGAAGACTGACTCTTCTTACTGACTATGTTTTGAACCATTCCTGTGACACTAGCTATAGATTCCGATGCTTCACTTCAGGTTTACTGTATCCCTCTGACCTTCTTATTGACGATGAAACACAGAAATTGCATCGGAATTAAATACAAAAGGCACAATGCCGACTTAAGTACAAGAAGACTGACTCTTCTCACTGTCTATGTTTTGAACCATACCATTGACACTATTTATAGATTCCGATGCTTCACTCCAGGTGTACTGTATCCCTTGGACCTTCTTATTGACGATGAAACACAGAAATTGCATCGGAATTAAATAGAAAAGGCACTATGCCGACTTAAGTACAAGAAGACTGACTCTTCTTACTGACTATGTTTTGAACGATTCCTGTGACACTAGTTATAGATCCCGATGCTTCACTTCAGGTTAACAGTATCCCTTGGACCTTCTTATTGACGATGAAACACAGAAATTGCATCGGAATTAAATACAAAAGGCACAATGCCGACTTAAGGACTAGAAGACGGACTCTTCTTACTGACTTTGTTTTGAACCATTCCTGTGACACTAGTTATACATTCCGATGCTTCACTTCAAGTTTATTGTATCCCTCTGACCTTCTTATTGACGATGAAACACAGAAATTGCATCGGAATTAAATAGAATAGGCACAATGTCGACGTAAGTACAAGAAGACTGACTCTTCTTACTGTCTATGTTTTGAAATATTCCTGTGACACTAGTTATAAATTCCGATGCTTCACTCCAGGTTTACTATATCCCTTGGACCTTCTTATTGACGATGAAACACAGAAATTGCATCGGAATTAAATAGAAAAGTCACAATGCCGACGTAAGTACAAGAAGACTGACTCTTCTTAATGACTATGTTTTGAACCATTCCATTGACACTAGTTATAGATTCCGATGCTTCACTCCAGGTTTACTGTATCCCTCGGACCTTCTTATTGACGATGAAACACAGAAATTGCATCGGAATTAAATAGAAAATGCACAATGCCGACTTAAGTACAAGAAGACTGACTCTTCTTACAGACAATGTTTTGAACCATCCCTGTGACACTAGTTATTGATTCCGATGCTTCACTCCAGGTTTACTGTATCCCTTGGTCGTTCTTATTGACGATGAAACACAGAAATTGCATCGGAATTAAATACAAAAGGCACAATGCCGACTTAAGTACAAGAAGACTGACCCTCCTTACTGACTATGTTTTGAACCATTCCTGTGACACTAGTTATAAACTCCGATGCTTTACTTCAGGTTTACTGTATCGCTTGGACCTTCTTATTGACGTTGAAACACAGAAATTGCATCGGAATTAAATACAAAATGCACAAAGCAGAATTAAGTACAAGAAGACTGACTCTTCTTACTGTCTATGTTTTGAAACATTCCTGTGACACTAGTTATAGATTCCGATGCTTCACTCCAGGTTTACTGTATCCCTTGGACCTTCTTATTGACGATGAAACACAGAAATTGCATCGGAATTAAATACAAAAGGCACAATGCCGACTTAAGGACAAGAAGACTGACTCTTCTTACTGACTTTGTTTTGAACCATTTCTGTGACACTAGTTATAGATTCCGATGCTTCGCTTCAGGTTTATTGTAACCCTCTGACATTCTTACTGACGATGAAACACAGAAATTGCATCGGAATTAAATAGAAAAGGCACAATGCCGAATTAAGTACAACGAGACTGACTCTTCTTACTGACTATGTTTTGAACCATTACTGTGACACTAGTTATCGATTCCGATGCTTCACTTCAGGATTACTGTATCCCTCTGACATTCTTATTGACGATGAAACACAGAAATTGCTTCGGAATTAAATAGAAAAGGCACAATGCCGACATAAGTACAAGAAGACAGACTCTTCTGACTGTCTATGCTTTGAACCATCCATGTGACACTAGTTATAGATTCCGATGCTTCACTCTTAGTCTACTGTATCCCTTGGTCCTTCTTATTGACGATGAAACACAGAAATTCCATCGGAATTAAATACTAAAGGCACAATGCCGACTTAAGTACAAGAAGACTGACTCTCCTTACTGACTATGTTTTGAACCATTCCTGTTAGACTAGTTATAAATTCCGATGCTTCACTTCAGGTTTACTGTATCCCTTGGACCTTGTTATTGACGATGAAACACAGAAAATTCATCGGAATTAAATACAAAAGGCACAATGCCGACTTAAGTACAAGAAGACCGACTCTTCGCACTGACTATGTTTTGAACCATTCCTGTGACACCCTTTGTAGACTCCGACGCTTCACTTGATGTTTACTGTATCCATTGGAACTTCTTATTGTCGATGAAACACAGAAATTGCATCGGAATTAAATACTAAAGGCACATTGCCGAATTAAGTACAAGAAGACTGACTCTTCTTACTGTCTATGTTTTGAACCATTACTGTGACACTAGTTACAGATTCCGATGCTTCACTCCACGTTTACTGTATCCCTTGGACCTTCTTATTGACGATGAAACACAGAAATCGCATCGGAATTATATACAAAAGGCACAATGCCGACTTAAGGACAAGAAGACTGACTCTTCTTACAGACTATGTTTTGAACCATTCCTGTGACACTAGCTATAGATTCCGATGCTTCACTTCAGGTTTACTGTATCCCTCTGACCTTCTTATTGACGATGAAACACAGAAATTGCATCGGAATTAAATACAAAAGGCACAATGCCGACATAGTACAAGAAGACTGACTCTTCTTACTGTCTATGCTTTGAACCATACCATTGACACTATTTATAGATTCCGATGCTTCACTCCAGGTTTACTGTATCCCTTGGACCTTCTTATTGACGATGAAACACAGAAATTGCATCGGAATAAAATAGAAAAGGCACTATGCCGACTTAAGTACAAGAAGACTGACTCTTCTTACTGACTATGTTTTGAACGATTCCTGGGACACTAGTTATAGATCCCGATGCTTCACTTCAGGTTTACTGTATCTCTTGGACCTTCTCATTGACGATGAAACGCAAAAATTGCATCGGAATTAAATACAAAAGGCAAAATGCCGACTGAAGTACACGAAGACCGACTCTTCTCACTGTCTATGATTTGAACCAATCCTGTGACACTAGTTATAGATTCCGATGCTTCACTCCAGGTTTACTGTATCCCTTGGACCTTCTTATTGACGATGAAACACAGAAATAGCATCGGAATTAAATAGAAAATGCACAATGCCGACTTAAGTACAAGAAGACTGACTCTTCTTACTGACCATGTTTTGAACCATCCCAGTGACACTAGTTATAGATTCCGATGCTTCACTCCAGGTCTACTGTATCCCTTGGTCCTTCGTATTGACGATGAAACACAGAAATTGCATCGGAATTAAATACAAAAGGCACAATGCCGACATAAGTACAAGAAGACTGACTCTCCTTACTGACTATGTTTTGAACGATTCCTGTGACACTAGTTATAAATTCCGATGCTTCACTTCAGGTTTACTGTATCCCTTGGACCTTCTTATTGACGATGAAACACAGAAAATGCATCGGAATTAAATACAAAAGGCACAATGCCGACTTAAGTACAAGAAGACCGACTCTTCCTACTGACTATGCTTTGAATCATTCCTGTGACACCCGTTATAGATTCCGACGCTTCACTTGATGTTTACTGTATCCCTTGGAACTTCTTATTGACGATGAAACACAGAAATTGCATCGGAATTAAATACTAGAGGCACAATGCCGAATTAAATACTAGAAGACTGACTCTTCTTACTGTCTATGTTTGAACCATTATTGTGACACTAGTTACAGATTCCAATGCTTCACTCCAGGTTTACTGTATCCCTTGGACCTTCCTATTGACGATGAAACACAGAAATTGCATCGGAATTATATACAAAAGGCACAATGCCGACTTAAGGACAAGAAGAGTGACTCTTCGTACTGACTATGATTTGAACCATTCCTGTGACACTAGCTATAGATTCCGATGCTTCACTTCAGGTTTACTGTATCCCTCTGACCTTCTTATTGACGATGAAACACAGAAATTGCATCGGAATTAAATACAAAAGGCACAATGCCGACTTAAGTACAAGAAGACTGACTCTTCTTACTGACTATGTTTTGAACGATTCCTGTGACACTAGTTATAGATCCCGATGCTTCACTTCAGGTTAACAGTATCCCTTGGACCTTCTTATTGACGATGAAACACAGAAATTGCATCGGAATTAAATACAAAAGGCACAATGCCGACTTAAGGACAAGAGGACTGGACTCCTCTTACTGACTTAGTTTTGAACCATTCCTGTGACACTAGTTATAGATTCCGATGCGTCACTCCAGGTTTACTGTATCCCTTGGACCTTCTTATTAAACGATGAAACACAGAAATTGGATCGGAATTAATTACAAAAGGCACAATGCCGACTTAAGTACAAGAAGACTAACTCTTCTAACTATGTTTTGAACCATTCCTGTGACACTAGCTATAGATTCCGAAGCTTCACTTCAGGTTTACTGTATCCCTTGGACCTTCTTATTGACGATGAAACACAGAAATTGCATCGGAATTAAATGCAAAAGGCACAATGCCGACTTAAGGACTAGAAGACTGACTCTTCATACTGACTTTGTTTTGAACCATTCCTGTGACACTAGTTATACATTCCGATGCTTCACTTCAAGTTTATTGTATCCCTCTGACCTTCTTATTGACGATGAAACACAGAAATTGCATCGGAATTAAACAGAAAAGTCACAATGCCGACGTAAGTACAAGAAGACTGACTCTTCTTAATGACTATGTTTTGAACCATTCCATTGACACTAGTTATAGATTCCGATGCTTCACTCCAGGTTTACTGTATCCCTTGGACCTTCTTATTGACGATGAAACACAGAAATTGCATCGGAATTAAATAGAAAATGCACAATGCCGACTTAAGTACAAGAAGACTGACTCTTCTTACAGACTATGTTTTGAACCATCCCTGTGACACTAGTTATTGATTCCGATGCTTCACTCCAGGTTTACTGTATTCCTTGGTCGTTCTTATTGACGATGAAACACAGAAATTGCATCGGAATTAAATACAAAAGGCACAATGCTGACTTAAGTACAAGAAGACTGACCCTCCTTACTGACTATGTTTTGAACCATTCCTGTGAAACTAGTTATAAACTCCGATGCTTTACTTCAGGTTTACTGTATCGCATGGACCTTCTTATTGACGTTGAAACACAGAAATTGCATCGGAATTAAATACAAAATGCACAAAGCAGAATTAAGTACAAGAAGACTGACTCTTCTTACTGTCTATGTTTTGAAACATTCCTGTGACACTAGTTATAGATTCCGATGCTTCACTCCAGGTTTACTGTATCCCTTGGACTTTCTTATTGACGATGAAACACAGAAATTGCATCGGAATTAAATACAAAAGGCACAATGCCGACTTAAGGACAAGAAGACTGACTCTTCTTACTGACTTTGTTTTGAACCATTTCTGTGACACTAGTTATAGATTCCGATGCTTCGCTTCAGGTTTATTGTAACCCTCTGACATTCTTATTGACGATGAAACACAGAAATTGCATCGGAATTAAATAGAAAAGGCACAATGCCGAATTAAGTACAACAAGACTGACTCTTCTTACTGACTATGTTTTGAACCATTACTGTGACACTAGTTATCGATTCCGATGCTTCACTTCAGGATTACTGTATCCCTCTGACATTCTTATTGACGATGAACCACAGAAATTGCTTCGGAATTAAATAGAAAAGGCACAATGCCGACATAAGTACAAGATGACAGATTCTTCTGACTGTCTATGCTTTGAACCATCCATGTGACACTAGTTATAGATTCCGATGCTTCACTCTAGGTCTACTGTATCCCTTGGTCCTTCTTATTGACGATGAAACACAGAAATTCCATCGGAATTAAATACAAAAGGCACAATGCCGACTTAAGTACAAGAAGATTGACTCTCCTTACTGACTATGTTTTGAACCATTCCTGTTAGACTAGTTATAAATTCCGATGCTTCACTTCAGGTTTACTGTATCCCTTGGACCTTGTTATTGACGATGAAACACAGAAAATTCATCGGAATTAAATACAAAAGGCACAATGCCGACTTAAGTACAAGAAGACCGACTCTTCCTACTGACTATGTTTTGAACCATTCCTGTGACACCCGTTGTAGATTCCGACGCTTCACTTGATGTTTACTGTATCCATTGGAACTTCTTATTGTCGATGAAACACAGAAATTGCATCGGAATTAAATACTAAAGGCACAATGCCGAATTAAGTACAAGAAGACTGATTCTTCTTACTGTCTATGTTTTGAACCATTACTGTGACACTAGTTACAGATTCCGATGCTTCACTCCACGTTTACTGTATCCCTTGGACCTTCTTATTGACGATGAAACACAGAAATTGCATCGGAATTATATACAAAAGGCACAATGCCGACTTAAGGACAAGAAGACTGACTCTTCTTACAGACTATGTTTTGAACCATTCCTGTGACACTAGCTATAGATTCCGATGCTTCACTTCAGGTTTACTGTATCCCTCTGACCTTCTTATTGACGATGAAACACAGAAATTGCATCGGAATTAAATACAAAAGGCACAATGCCGACATAAGTACAAGAAGACTGACTCTTCTTACTGTCTATGTTTTGAACCATACCATTGACACTATTTATAGATTCCGATGCTTCACTCCAGGTTTACTGTATCCCTTGGACCTTCTTATTGACGATGAAACACAGAAATTGCATCGGAATAAAATAGAAAAGGGACTATGCCGACTTAAGTGCAAGAAGACTGACTCTTCTTACTGACTATGTTTTGAACGATTCCTGTGACACTAGTTATAGATCCCGATGCTTCACTTCAGGTTTACTGTATCTCTTGGACCTTCTCATTGACGATGAAACGCAAAAATTGCATCGGAATTAAATACAAAAGGCAAAATGCCGACTGAAGTACACGAAGACCGACTCTTCTCACTGTCTATGATTTGAACCATACCTGTGACAGTAGTTACAGATTCCGATGCTTCACTCCAGGTTTACTGTCTCCCTTGGACCTTCTTATTGACGATGATACACAGAAATTGCATCGGAATTAAATACAAAAGGCACAACGCCGACTTAAGTACAAGAAGACTAACTCTTCTTACTGACTATGTTTTGAACCATTCCTGTGACACTAGTTATGGATTCCGATGCTTCACTTCAGGTTTACTGTATCCCTCTGACCTTCTTATTGATGATGAAAGACAGAAATTGCATCGGAATTAAATACAAAAGGCACAATGCCGACTTAAGGACAAGAAGACCGACTCTTGTAAATAACTTTGTTTTGAACCATTTCTGTGACACTAGTTATATGTTCTGATGCTTCGCTTCAGGTTTATTGTATCCCTCTGACATTCTTATTGACGATGAAACACAGAAATTGCATCGGAATTCAATAGAAAAGGCACAATGCCGAATTAAGTACAACAAGACTGACTCTTCTTACTGACTATGTATTGAACCATTCTTGTGACACTAGTTATCGATTCCGATGCTTCACTTCAGGATTACTGTATCCCTCTGACATTCTTATTGACGATGAAACACAGAAATTGCATCGGAATTAAATAGAAAAGGCACAATGCCGACTTAAGTACAAGAAGACTGACTCTTCTGACTGTCTATGTTTTGAACCATCCCAGTGACACTAGTTATAGATTCCGATGCTTCACTCCAGGTCTACTGCATCCCTTGGTCCTTCTTATTGACGATGAAACACTGAAATTGCATCGGAATTAAATACAAAAGGCACAATGACGACTTAAGTACAAGAAGACTGACTCTCCTTACTGACTATGTTTTGAACGATTCCTGTGACACTAGTTATAAATTCCGATGCTTCACTTCAGGTTTACTGTATCCCTTGGACCTTCTTATTGACGATGAAACACAGAAAATGCATCGGAAATAAATACAAAAGGCACAATGCCGACTTAAGTACAAGAAGACCGACTCTTCCTACTGACTATGATTTGAATCATTCCTGTGACAATCGTTATAGATTCCGATGCTTCACTTGATGTTTACTGTATCCCTTGGAACTTCTTATTGACGATGAAACACAGAAATTGCATCGGAATTAAATACTAAAGGCACAATGCCGAATTAAGTACAAGAAGACTGACTCTCCTTACTGTCTATGTTTTGAACCATTATTGTGACACTAGTTACAGATTTCGATGCTTCAGTCCAGGTTTACTGTATCTCTTGGACCTTCTTATTGACGATGAAACACAGAAATTGCATCGGAATAATATACAAAAGGCACAATGCAAACTTAAGGACAAGAAGACTGACTCTTCTTACTGACTATGTTTTGAACCATTCCTGTGACACTAGCTATAGATTCCGATGCTTCACTTCAGGTTTACTGTATCCCTCTTACCTTCTTATTGACGATGAAACACAGAAATTGCATCGGAATTAAATACAAAAGGCACAATGCCGACTTAAGTACAAGAAGACTGTCTCTTCTTACTGTCTATGTTTTCAACCATACCATTGGCACTATTTATACATTCCGATGCTTCACTCCAGGTTTACTGTATCCCTTGGACCTTCTTATTGACGATGAAACACAGAAATTGCATCGGAATTAAATATAAAAGGCACTATGCCGACTTAAGTACAAGAAGACTGACTCTTCTTACTGACTATGCTTTGAACGATTCCTGTGACACTAGTTATAGATCCCGATGCTTCACTTCAGGTTTACTGTATCCCTTGGACCTTCTTATTGACGATGAAACACAGAAATTGCATTGGAATTTAATACAAAAGGCACAATGCCGACTTAAGGACAAGAGGACTGACTCCTCTTACTGACTTAGCTTTGAACCATTCCTGTGACACTAGTTATAGTTTCCGTTGCGTCACTCCAGGTTTACTGTATCCCTTGGACCTTCTTATTAAACGATGAAACACAGAAATTGCATCGGAATTAATTACAAAAGGCACAATGCCGACTTAAGTACAAGAAGAATGACTCTTCTAACTGACTATACTTTGAACCAATCCTGTGACACTAGCTATAGATTCCGAAGCTTCACTTCAGGTTTACTGTATCCCTTGGACCTTCTTATTGACGATGAAACACAGAAATTGCACCGGAATTAAATACAAAAGGCACAATGCCGACTTAAGTACAAGAAGACTGACTCTTCTTAATGACTCTGTTTTGAACCATTCCATTGACACTAGTTATAGATTCCGATGCTTCACACCAGGTTTACTGTATCCCTTGGACCTTCTTATTGACGATGAAACACAGAAATTGCACCGGAATTAAATAGAAAATGCACAATGCCGGCTTAAGTACAAGAAGACTGACTCTTCTTACTGACTATGTTTTGAACCATCCCTGTGACACTAGTTATAGATTCCGATGCTTCACTCCAGGTTTACTGTATCTCTTGGTCCTTCGTATTGACGACGAAACACAGATATTGCATCGGAATTAAATACAAAAGGCACAATGCCGACTTAAGTACAAGAAGACTGACACTCCTTACTGACTATGTTTTGAACCATTCCTGTGACACTAGTTATAAACTCCGATGCTTTACTTCAGGTTTACTGTATCGCTTGGACCTTCTTATTGACGTTGAAACACAGAAATTGCATCGGAATTAAATACAAAATGCACAAAGCAGAATTAAGTACAAGAAGACTGACTCTTCCTACTGTCTATGTTTTGAAACATTCCTGTGACACTAGTTATAGATTCCGATGCTCCACTCCAGGTTTATTGTATCCCTAGGAACCTTCTTATTGACGATGAAACACAGAAATTGCATCGGATTTAAATACAAAAGGCACAATGCCGACTTAAGGACATGAAGACTGACTCTTGTTACTGACTTTGTTTTGAACCATTGCTGTGACACTAGTTATAGATTCCGATGCTTCGCTTCAGGTTAATGTAACCCTCTGACATTCTTATTGACGATGAAACACAGAAATTGCATCGGAATTAAATAGAAAAGGCACAATGCTGAATTAAGTACAACAAGACTGACTCTTCTTACTGACTATGTTTTGAACCATTCCTGTGACACTAGTTATCGATTCCGATGCTTCACTTCAGGATTACTGTATCCCTCTGACATTCTTATTGACGATGAAACACAGAAATTGCATCGGAATTAAATAGAAAAGGCACAATGCCGAGTTAAGTACAAGAAGACTGACTCTTCTGACTGCCTATGTTTTGAACCATCCATGTGACACTAGTTATAGATTCCGATGCTTCACTCCAGGTCTACTGTATCCCTTGGTCCTTCTTATTGACGATGAAACACAGAAATTGCGTCGGAATTAAATACAAAAGGCACAATGCCGACTTAAATACAAGAAGACTGACTCTCCTTACTGACTACGTTTTGAACCATTCCTGTGACACTAGTTATGGATTCCGATGCTTCACTTCAGGTTTACTGTATCCCTCTGACCTTCTTATTGATGATGAAACACAGAAATTGCATCGGATTTAAATACAAAAGGCACAATGCCGACTTAAGGACAAGAAGACTGACTCTTGTTACTGACTTTGCTTTGAACCATTTCTGTGACACTAGTTATATATTCCGATGCTTCGCTTCAGGTTTATTGTATACCTCTGACATTCTTATTGACGATGAAACACAGAAATTGCATCGGAATTAAATAGAAAAGGCACAATGCCGAATAAACAACAAGACTGACTCTTCTTACTGACTATGCTTTGAACCATTCCTGTGACACTAGTTATCGATTCCGATGCTTCACTTCAGGATTACTGTATCCCGCTGACATTCTTATTGACGATGAAACACAGAAATTGCATCGGAATTAAATAGAAAAGGCACAATGCCGACTTAAGTACAAGAAGACTGACTCTTCTGACTGTCTGTGCTTTGAACCATCCCTGTGACACTAGTTATAGATTCCGATGCTTCACTCCAGGTCTACTGTATCCCTTGGTCCTTCTTAGTGACGATGAAACACAGAAATTGCATCGGAATTAAATAGAAAAGGCACAATGCCGACTTAAGTACAAGAAGACTGACTCTCCTTACCGACTATGATTTGAACAATTCCTGTGACTCTAGTTATTAATTCCGATGCTTCACTTCAGGTTTACTGTATCCCTTGGACCTTCTTATTGACGATGAAACACAGAAAATGCATCGGAATTAAATACAAAAGGCACAATTGCCGACTTAAGTCCAAGAAGAGCGACTCTTCCTACTGACTATGTTTAAAACCATTCCTGTGACACCCGTTATATATTCCGACGCTCCACTTGATGTTTACTGTATCCCTTGGAACTTCTTATTGACGATGAAACACAGAAATTGCATCGGAATTATATACTAAAGGCACAATGCCGAATTAAGGACAAGAAGACTGACTCTTCTTACTGTCAATGTTTTGAACCATTACTGTGACACTAGTTACAGATACCGATGCTTCACTCCAGGTTTACTGTATCCCTTGGACCGTCTTATTGACGATGAAACACAGAAATTGCATCGGAATTATATACAAAAGGCACAATGCCGACTTAAGGACAAGAAGACTGACTCTTCTTACTGACTATGCTTTGAACCATTCCTGTGACACTAGCTATAGATTCCGATGCTTCACTTCTGGTTTACTGTATCCCTCTGACCTTCTTAATGACGATGAAACACAATAATTGCATCGGAATTAAATACAAAAGGCACAATGCCGACTTAAGTACAAGAAGACTGACTCTTCTTACTGTCTATGTTTTGAACCATACCATTGACACTATTTATAGATTCCGATGCTTCACTCCAGGTTTACTGTATCCCTTGGACGTTCTTATTGACGATGAAACACAGAAATTGCATCGGAATTAAATAGAAAAGGCACTATGCCGACTTAAGTACAAGAAGACTGACTCTTCTTACTGACTATGTTTGAACGATCCCTGTGACACTAGTTATAGATCCCGATGCTTCACTTCAGGTTTACTGTATCCCTTGGACCTTCTCATTGACGATGAAACACAAAAATTGCATCGGAATTAAATACAAAAGGCGAAATGCCGACTGAAGTACACGAAGACCGACTCTTCTTACCGTCTATGATTTGAACCATTCCTGTGACACTAGTTACAGATTCCGATGCTTCACTCCAGATTTACTGTATCCCTTGGACCTTCTTATTGACGATGATACACAGAAATTGCATCGGAATTAAATACAAAAGGCACAACGCTGACTTAAGTACAAGAAGACTAACTCTTCTTACTGACTATGATTTGAACCATTCCTGTGACACTAGTTATAGATTCCGATGCTTCACTTCAGGTTTACTGTATCCCTCTGACCTTCTTATTGACGATGAAACACAGAAAATGCATCGGAATTAAATACAAAAGGCACTATGCCGACTTAAGTACAAGAAGACCGACTATTCCTAATGACTATGTTTTGAACCATTCCTGTGACACCCATTATAGATTCCGACGCTTCACTTGATGTTTACTGTATCCCTTGGAACCTCTTATTGACGATGAAACACAGAAATTGCATCGGAATTAAATACTAAAGGCACAATGCCGAATTAAGTACAAGAAGACTGACTCTTCTTACAGACTATGTTTTGAACCATTCCTGTGACACTAGCTATAGATTCCGATGCTTCACTTCAGGTTTACTGTATCCCTCTGACCTTCTTATTGACGATGAAACACAGAAATTGCATCGGAATTAAATACAAAGCACAATGCCGACTTAAGTACAAGAAGACTGACTCTTCTTACTATCTATGTTTTGAACCATACCATTGACACTATTTATAGATTGCGATGCTTCACTCCAGGTTTACTGTATCCCTTGGACCTTCTTATTGACGATGAAACACAGAAATTGCATCGGAATTAAATAGAAAAGGCTCTAAGCCGATTTAAGTACAAGAAGGCTGACTCTTCTTACTGACTATGTTTTGAACGATTCCTGTGACACTAGTTATAGATTCCGATGCTTCGCTTCAGGTTTACTGTATCTCTTGGACCTTCTCAATGACGATGAAACACAAAAATTGCATCGGAATTAAACACAAAAGGCAAAATGCCGACTGAAGTACACGAAGAACGACTCTTCTCACTGTCAATGATTTGAACCATTCCTGTGACACTAGTTACAGATTCCGATGGTTCACTCCAGGTTTACTGTATCCCCTGGACCTTCTTATTGATGATGAAAGACAGAAATTGCATCGGAATTAAATACAAAAGGCACAACGCCGACTTAAGTACAAGAAGACTAACTCTTCTTACTGACTATGTTTTGAACCATTCCTGTGACACTAGTTATGGATTCCGATGCTTCACTTCAGGTTTACTGTATCCCTCTGACCTTCTTATTGATGATGAAACACAGAAATTGCATCGGAATTAAATACAAAAGGCAAAATGCCGACTGAAGTACACGAAGAACGACTCTTCTCACTGTCAATGATTTGAACCATTCCTGTGACACTAGTTACAGATTCCGATGGTTCACTCCAGGTTTACTGTATCCCCTGGACCTTCTTATTGACGATGAAAGACAGAAATTGCATTGGAATTAAATACAAAAGGCACAATGCCGACTTAAGTACAAGAAGACTGATTCTTCTTACTGTCTATGTTTTGAACCATACCATTGACACTATTTATGGATTCCGATGCTTCACTCTAGGTTTACTGTATCCCTTGGACCTTCTTATTGACGATGAAACACAGAAATTGCATCGGAATTAAATACAAAAGGCACAATGCCGACCGACATAAGTAAAAGAAATCTGACTCTTCTTACTGTCTATGATTTGAACCATTCCTGTGACACTAGTTATTGACTCCGATGCTTCACTCGAGGTTTACTGTTTCCTTCGGACCTTCTTATTGACGATGAAACACAGAATTTGCATCGGAATTAATTACAAAAGGCACAATGCCGACTTAGGGACAAGAAGACTGACTCTTCTTACTGGCTATGTTTTGAACCATTCATGTGACACTAGCTATAGATTCCGATGCTTCACTTCAGGTTTATTGTATCCCTCTGACCACCTTGTTGACGATGAAACACAGAGATTGCATCGGAATTAAATAGAAAAGGCACAATGTCGACGTAAGCACAAGAAGACTGACGCTTCTTACTGTCTATGTTTGAACCATTCCTGTGACACTAGTAATAGATTCCGATGCTTCACTCCAGGTTTACTATATCCCTTGGACATTCTTATTGACGATGAAACACAGAAATTGCATCGGAATTAAATACAAAAGGCACAATTCCGACTTAAGTACAAGAAGACTGACTCTTCTGACTGTCTATGTTTTGAACCATTCCTGTGACACTAGTCATAGATTCCGATGCTTCACTCCAGGTCTGCTGTATCCCTTGGTCCTTCTTATTGACGATGAAACACAGAAATTGCATCGGAATTAAATACAAAAGGCACAATGCCGACTTAAGTACAAGAAGACTGACTCTCCTTACTGACTATGTTTTGAACCATTCCTGTGACACTAGTTATAAATTACGATGCTTCACTTCAGGTTTACTGTATCCCTTGGACCTTCTTATTGACGATGAAACACAGAAAATGCATCGGAATTAAATACAAGAGGCACAATGCCGACTTAAGTACAAGAAGACCGACTCTTCCTACTGACTATGTTTTGAACCATTCCTGTGACACCCGTTATATATTCCGACGCTTCACTTTATGTTTACTGTATCCCTTGGAACTTCTTATTGACGATGAAACACAGAAGTTGCATCGGAATTAAATACTAAAGGCACAAAGCCGAATTAAGTACAAGAAGACTGACTCTTCTTACTGTATATGTTTTGAACCATTACTGTGACACTAGTTACAGATTCTGATGCTTCACTCCAGGTTTAGTGTATCCCTTGGACCTTCTTATTGACGATGAAACACAGAAATTGCATCGGAATTAAATAGATAAGGCACAATGCCGAGTAAACAACAAGACTGACTCTTCTTACTGACTATGATTTGCACCATTCCTGTGACACTAGTTATCGATTCCGATGCTTCACTTCAGGATTACTGTATCCCGCTGACATTCTTATTGACGATGAAACACAGAAATTGCATCGGAATTAAATAGAAAAGGCACAATGCCGACTTAAGTACAAGAAGACTGACTCTTCTGACTGTCTGTGCTTTGAACCATCCCTGTGACACTAGTTATAGATTCCGATGCTTCACTCCAGGTCTACTGTATCCCTTGGTCCTTCTTATTGACGATGATACACAGAAATTGCATCGGAATTAAATAGAAAAGGCACAATGCCGACTTAAGTACAAGAAGACTGACACGCCTTACCGACTATGATTTGAACAATTCCTGTGACTCTAGTTATTAATTCCGATGCTTCACTTCAGGTTTACTGTATCCCTTGGACCTTCTTATTGACGATGAAACACAGAAAATGCATCGGAATTAAATACAAAAGGCACAATGCCGACTTAAGTACAAGAAGAGAGACTCTTCCTACTGACTATGTTTAAAACCATTCCTGTGACACCCGTTATATATTCCGACGCTTCACTTGATGTTTACTGTATCCCTTGGAACTTCTTATTGACGATGAAACACAGAAATTGCATCGGAATTATATACTAAAGGCACAATGCCGAATTAAGGACAAGAAGACTGAATCTTCTTACTGTCAATGTTTTGAACCATTACTGTGACACTAGTTACAGATACCGATGCTTCACTCCAGGTTTACTGTATCCCTTGGACCTTCTTATTGACGATGAAACAGAGAAATTGCATCGGAATTATATACAAAAGGCACAATGCCGACTTAAGGACAAGAAGACTGACTCTTCTTACTGACTATGTTTTGAACCTTTCCTGTGACACTAGCTATAGATTCCGATGCTTCACTTCAGGTTTACTGTATCCCTCTGACCTTCTTATTGACGATGAAACACAATAATTGCATCGGAATTAAATACAAAAGGCACAATGCCGACTTAAGTACAAGAAGACTGACTCTTCTTACTGTCTATGTTTTGAACAATACCATTGACAGTATTTATAGATTCCGATGCTTCACTCCAGGTTTACTGTATCCCTTGGACGTTCTTATTGACGATGAAACACAGAAATTGCATCGGAATTAAATAGAAAAGGCACTATGCCGACTTAAGTACAAGAAGACTGACTCTTCTTACTGACTATGTTTTGAACGATCCCTGTGACACTAGTTATAGATCCCGATGCTTCACTTCAGGTTTACTGTATCCCTTGGACCTTCTCATTGACGATGAAACACAAAAATTGCATCGGATTTAATACAAAAGGCAAAATGCCGACTGAAGTACACGAAGACCGACTCTTCTTACTGTCTATGATTTGAACCATTCCTGTGACACTAGTTACAGATTCCGATGCTTCACTCCAGATTTACTGTATCCCTTGGACCTTCTTATTGACGATGATAGACAGAAATTGCATCGGAATTAAATACAAAAGGCACAACGCCGACTTAAGTACAAGAAGACTAACTCTTCTTACTGACTATGATTTGAACCATTCCTGTGACACTAGTTATAGATTCCGATGCTTCACTTCAGGTTTACTGTATCCCTCTGACCTTCTTATTGATGATGAACCACAGAAATTGCATCGGAATTAAATACAAACGGCACAATGCCGAATTAAGTTCAAGAAGACTGACACTTCTTACTGTCTATTTTTGAACCAGTCCTGTGACACTAGTGATACACTCCGATACTCCACTCCAGGTTTACTGTATCCCGTGGACCTTCTTATTGACGATGAAACACAGAAATTGCATCGGAATTAAATAGAAAAGGCACAATGCCGACTTAAGTAAAAGAAGTCTGACTCTTCTTACTGTCTATGATTTGAACCATTCCTGTGACACTAGTTATTGATTCCGATGCTTCACTCCAGGTTTACTGTATCGGTTGGACCTTCATATTGACGATGAAACACAGAAATTGCATCAGAATTAGATAGAAAATGCACAATGATGACTTAAGTACAATTAGACTGACTATTCTTACTGACTATGTTTTGAACCATTCCTGTGACACTAGTTATAGATTCCGATGCTTCACTCCA
The DNA here is from genome assembly GCF_021461385.2 of Schistocerca piceifrons. NCBI lineage: Eukaryota > Metazoa > Arthropoda > Insecta > Orthoptera > Acrididae > Schistocerca > Schistocerca piceifrons. Next base: position 776,144 of record NW_025727617.1, read on the forward strand.
GGTTTACTGTATCCCTCGGACCTTCTTAATGACGATGAAACACAGAAATTGCATCGGAATTAATTACAAAAGGCACAATGCCGACTTAAGTACAAGAAGACCGACTATTCCTACTGACTATGTTTTGAACCATTCCTGTGACACCCATTATAGATTCCGACGTTTCACTTGATGTTTACTGTATCCCTTGGAACCTCCTATTGACGATGAAACACAGAAATTGCATCGGAATTAAATACTAAAGGCACAATGCCGAATTAAGTACAAGAAGACTGACTCTTCTTACAGACTATGTTTTGAACCATTCCTGTGACACTAGCTATAGATTCCGATGCTTCACTTCAGGTTTACTGTATCCCTCTGACCTTCTTATTGACGATGAAACACAGAAATTGCATCGGAATTAAATACAAAAGGCACAATGCCGACTTAAGTACAAGAAGACTGACTCTTCTTACTATCTATGTTTTGAACCATACCATTGACACTATTTATAGATTGCGATGCTTCACTCCAGGTTTACTGTATCCCTTGGACCTTCTTATTGACGATGAAACACAGAAATTGCATCGGAATTAAATAGAAAATTCACTATGCCGATTTAAGTACAAGAAGACAGACTCTTCTTACTGACTATGTTTTGAACGATTCCTGTGACACTAGTTATAGATCCCGATGCTTCACTTCTGGTTTACTGTATCTCTTGGACCTTCTCATTGACGATGAAACACAAAAATTGCATCGGAATTAAATACAAAAGGCAAAATGCCGACTGAAGTACACGAAGACCGACTCTTCTCACTGTCAATGATTTAAACCATTCCTGTGACACTAGTTACAGATTCCGATGCTTCACTCCAGGTTTACTGTATCCCTTGGACCTTCTTATTGATGATGAAACACAGAAATTGCATCGGAATTAAATACAAAAGGCACAATGCCGACCGACATAAGTAAAAGAAGTCTGACTCTTCTTACTGTCTATGATTTGAACCATTCCTGTGACACTAGTTATTGATTCCGATGCTTCACTCGAGGTTTACTGTTTCCTTCGGACCTTCTTATTGACGATGAAACACAGAAATTGCATCGGAATTAATTACAAAAGGCACAATGCCGACTTAGGGAGAAGAAGACTGACTCTTCTTACTGGCTATGTTTTGAACCATTCATGTGACACTAGCTATAGATTCCGATGCTTCACTTCAGGTTTATTGTATCCCTCTGAACTTCTTGTTGACGATGAAACACAGAAATTGCATCGGAATTAAATAGAAAAGGCACAATGTCTACGTAAGCACAAGAAGACTGACGCTTCTTGCTGTCTATGTTTTGAACCATTCCTGTGACACTAGTTATAGATTCCGATGCTTCACTCCAGGTTTACTATATCCCTTGGACATTCTTATTGACGATGAAACACAGAAATTGCATCGGAATTAAATACAAAAGGCACAATTCCGACTTAAGTACAAGAAGGCTGACTCTTCTGACTGTCTATGTTTTGAACCATTCCTGTGACACTAGTTATAGATTCCGATGCTTCACTCCAGGTCTACTGTATCCCTTGGTCCTTCTTATTGACGATGAAACACAGAAATTGCATCGGAATTAAATACAAAAGGCACAATGCCGACTTAAGTACAAGAAGACTGACTCTCCTTACTGACTATGTTTTGAACCATTCCTGTGACACTAGTTATAAATTACGATGCTTCACTTCAGATTTACTGTATCCCTTGGACCTTCTTATTGACGATGAAACACAGAAAATGCATCGGAATTAAATAGAAATGGCACTATGCCGACTTAAGTACAAGAAGACTGACTCTTCTTACTGACTATGTTTCGAACGATTCCTGTGACACTAGTTATAGATCCCGATGCTTCACTTCAGGTTTACTGTATCCCTTGGACCTTCTCATTGACGACGAAACACAAAAATTGCATCGGAATTAAATACAAAAGGCAAAATGCCGACTGAAGTACACGAAAACGGACTCTTCTTACTGTCTATGATTTGAACCATTCCTGTGACACTAGTTACAGATTCCGATGCTTCACTCCAGGTTTACTGTATACCTTGGACCTTCTTATTGACGATGAAACACAGAAATTGCATCGGAATTAAATACAAAAGGCACAATGCCGACTTAAGTAAAAGAAGTCTCACTCTTCTTACTGTCTATGATTTGAACCATTCCTGTGACACTAGTTATAGATTCCGATGCTTCACTCCAGGTTTACTGTATCGGTTTGACCTTTATATTGACGATGAAACACAGAAATTGCATCAGAATTAGATAGAAAATGCACAATGATGACTTAAGTACAATAAGACTGACTATTCTTACTGACTATGTTTTGAACCATCCCTGTGACACTAGTTATAGATTCCGATGCTTCACTCCAGGTTTACTGTATCCCTTGGACCTTCTTATTGACGATGAAACACTGAAATTGCATCGGAATTAATTACAAAAGGCACAATGCCGACTTAAGGACAAGAAGACTGACTCTTCTTACTGGCTATGTTTTGAACCATTCCTGTGACACTAGCTATAGATTCCGATGCTTCACTTCAGGTTTATTGTATCCCTCTGACCTTCTTATTGACGATGAAACACAGAAATTGCATCGGAATAGAATAGTAAAGGCACTATGCCGACTTAAGTACAAGAAGACTGACTCTTCTTACTGACTATGTTTTGAACGATTCCTGTGACACTAGTTATAGATCCCGATGCTTCACTTCAGGTTTACTGTATCCCTTGGACCTTCTCATTGACGATGAAACTCAAAAATTGCATCGGAATTAAATACAAAAGGCAAAATGCCGACTGAAGTACACGAAGACCGACTCTTCTTACTGTCTATGATTTGAACCATTCCTGTGACACTAGTTACAGATTCCGATGCTTCACTCCTGGTTTACTGTATCCCTTGGACCTCCTTATTGACGATGATACTCAGAAATTGCATCGGAATTAAATACAAAAAGCACAACGCCGACTTAAGTACAAGAAGACGACCTCTTCTTACTGACTATGCTTTGAACCATTCCTGTGACACTAGTTATAGATTCCGATGCTTCACTTCAGGTTTACTGTATCCCTCTGACCTTCTTATTGATGGTGAAATACAGAAATTGCATCGGAATTAAATACAAAAGGCACAATGCCGAATAAAGTTCAAGAAGACTGACTCTTCTTACTGTCTATTTTTGAACCAGTCCTGTGACACTAGTGGTAGACTCCGATGCTTCACTACAGGTTTACTGTATCCCTTGGACCTTCTTATTGACGATGAAACACAGAAATTGCATCGGAATTAAATGCAAAAGGCACAATGCCGACTTAAGTAAAAGAAGTCTGACTCTTCTTACTGTCTGTGATTTGAACCATTCCTGTGACACTAGTTATAGATTCCGATGATTCACTCCAGGTTTACTGTATCGGTTGGACCTTCATATTGACGATGAAGCACAGAAATTGCATTAGAATTAGATAGAAAATGCACAGTGATGACTTAAGTACATTAAGACTGACTATTCTTACTGACTATGTTCTGAACCATTCCTGTGACACTAGTTATAGATTCCGATGCTTCACTCCAGGTCTACTGTATCCCTTGGTCCTTCTAATTGACGACGAAACACAGAAATTGCATCGGAATTAAATACAAAAGGCACAATACCGACTTAAGTACAAGAAGACTGACTCTCCTTACTTACTATGTTGTGGACCATTCCTGTGACACTAGTTATAACTTCCGATGCTTCACTTCAGGTTTACTGTATCCCTTGGTCCTTCTTATTGACGATGAAACACAGAAAATGGATCGGAATTAAATACAAAAGGCACAATGCCGACTTAAGTTCAAGAAGACCGACTCTTCCTACTGACTATGTTTTGAACCATTCCTGTGACACCCGTTATAGATTCCGACGCTTCACTTGATGTTTACTGTATCCCTTGGAACTTCTTATTGACGATGAAACACAGAAATTGCATCGGAGTTAAATACTAAAGGCACAATGCCGAATTAAGTACAAGAAGACTGACTCTTCTTACTGTATATGTTTTGAACCATTACTGTGACACTAGTTACAGATTCCGATGCTTCACTCCAGGTTTACCGTATCCCTTGGACCTTCTTATTGACGATGAAACACAGAAATTGCAACGGAATTATATACAAAAGGCACATTGCGGACTTAAGGACAAGAAGACTGACTCTTCTTACTGACTATGTTTAAACCATTCCTGTGACACTAGCTATAGATTCCGATGCTTCACTTCAGGTTTACTGTATCCCCCTGACCTTCTTATTGACGATAAAACACAGAAATTGCATCGGAATTAAATACAAAATGCACAATGCCGACTTAAGTACAAGAAGACTGACTCTTCTTACTGTCTATGTTTTGAACCATACCATTGACACTATTTATAGATTCCGATGCTTCACTCCAGGTTTACTGTATCCCTCGGACCTTCTCATTGACGAAGAAACACAAAAATTGCATCGCAATTAAATACAAAAGGCAAAATGCCGACTGAAGTACACGAAGACCGACTCTTCTTACTGTCTATGATTTGAACCATTCCTGTGACACTAGTTACAGATTCCGATGCTTCACTCCAATTTTACTGTATCCCTTGGACCTTCTTATTGACGATGATACACAGAAATTGCATCGGAATTAAATACAAAAGGCACAACGCCGACTTAAGTACAAGAAGACTAACTCTTCTTACTGACTATGTTTTGAACCATTCCTGTGACACTAGTTATGGATACCGATGCTTCACTTCAGGTTTACTGTATCCCTCTGACCTTCTTATTGATGATGAAACACAGAAATTGCATCGGAATTAAATACAAAAGGCACAATGCCGAATTAAGTTCAAGAAGAATGACTCTTCTTACTGTCTATTTTTGAACCAGTCCTGTGACACTAGTGATAGACTCCGATGCTTCACTCCAGGTTTACTGTATCCCTTGGACCTTCTTATTGACGATGAAACACAGAAATTGCATCGGAATTAAATACAAAAGGCACAATGCCGACTTAAGTAAAAGAAGTCTGTCTCTTCTTACTGTCAATGATTTTAACCATTCCTGTGACACTAGTTATAGATTCCGATACTTCACTCCAGGTTTACTGTATAGCTTGGACCTTCTTATTGACGATGAATTACAGAAATTGCATCGGAATTAATTACAAAAGGCACAATGCCGACTTAAGGACAAGAAGACTGACTCTTCTTAATGACTATGTTTTGAACCATTCCTGTGACACTAGTTATAGTTTCCGATGCTTCACTCCAGGTCTACTGTATCCCTTGGTCCTTCTTATTGACGATGAAACACAGAAATTGCATCGAAATTAAATACAAAAGGCACAATGCCGACTTAAGTACAAGAATACTGACTCTCCTTACTGACTATGTTTTGAACCATTCCTGTGACACTAGCTATAAATTCCGATGCTTCACTTCAGGTTTAATGTATCCCTCTGACCTTATTGACGATGAAACACAGAAATTGCATCGGAATTAAATACAAAAGCACAATGCCGACTTAAGTACAAGAAGACTGACACTTCTTACTGTCTATGTTTTAAACCATACCATTGACACTATTTATAGATTCCGATGCTTCACTCCAGGTTTACTGTATCCCTTGGACCTTCTTATTGACGATGAAACACAGAAATTGCATCGGAATTAAAGAGAAATGGCACTATGCCGATTTAAGTACAAGAAGACTGACTCTTCTTACTGACTATGTTTTGAACGATTCCTGTGACACTAGTTATAGATCCCGATGCTTCACTTGAGGTTTACTGTATCCCTTGGACCTTCTCATTGACGATGAAACACAAAAATTGCATCGGAATTAAATGCAAAAGGCAAAATGCCGACAGAAGTACACGAAGACCGACTCTTCTTACTGTCTATGATTTGAACCATTCCTGTGACACTAGTTACAGATTCCGATGCTTCACTCCAGGTTTACTGTATCCCTTGGACCTTCTTATTGACGATGCTACACAGAAATTGCATCGGAATTAAATACAAAAGGCACAATGCCGAATTAAGTTCAAGAAGACTAACTCTTCTTACTGACTATGTTTTGAACCATTCCTGTGACACTAGTTTGGATTCCGATGCTTCACTTCAGGTTTACTGTATCCCTCTGACCTTCTTATTGACGAGGAACCACAGAAATTGCATCGGAATTAAATACAAAAGACACAATGCCGAATTAAGTTCAAGAAGACTGACTCTTCTTACCATCTATGATTTGAACCATTCCTGTGACACTAGTTATAGATTCCGATGCTTCACTCCAGGTTTACTGTATTCCTTGGACCTTCTTATTGACGATGAAACACAGAAATTGCATCGGAATTAATTACAAAAGGCACAATGCCGACTTAAATACAAGAAGACTGACTCTTCTTACTGACTATGCTTTGAAGCATTCCTGTGACTCTACCTATAGATTCCGAAGCTTCACTTCAGGTTTACTGTATCCCTTGGACCATCTTATTGACGATGAAACACAGAAAATGCATCGGAATTAAATACAAAAGGCACAATGCCGACTTAAGTACATGAAGACCGACTCTTCCTACTGACTATGTTTTGAACCATTCCTGTGACACCCGTTATAGACTCCGATGCTTCAGTTGAGGTTTACTGTATCCCTTGGACCTACTTATTGACGATGATACACAGAAATTGCATCGGAATTAAATACAAAACGCACAATGCCGACTTAAGTACAAGAAGACTGACTCTTCTTACTGTCTATGATTTGAACCATCCCTGTGACACTAGTTAATGATTACGATGCTTCACTCCAGGTTTACTGTATCCCTTGGACCTTCTTATTGACGATGAAACACAGATATTGCATCGGAATTAAATACAATAGGCACAATGCCGACTTAAGGACAAGAACACTGACTCTTCTTACTGACTATGTTTGAACCATTCCTGTGACACTAGCTATAGATTCTGATGCTTCACTTCTGGTTTACTGTATCCCTCTGACCTTCTTATTGACTATGAAACACAGAAACTGCATCGGAATTAAATACAAAAGGCACAAAGCCGACTTAAGCAAAAGAAGTCTGACTCTTCTTACTGTCTATGATTTGAACCATTCCTGTGACACTAGTTATAGATTCCGATGCTTCACTCCAGGTTAACTGTATTCCTTGGACCTTCTTATTGACGATGAAACACAGAAATTGCATCGGAATTAATTACAAAAGGCACAATGCCGACTTAAATACAAGAAGACTGACTCTTCTTACTGACTATGCTTTGAAGCATTCCTGTGACTCTACCTATAGATTCCGAAGCTTCACTCCAGATTTACTGTATCCCTTGGCCCTTCTTATTGACGATGAAACCTAGAAATTGCATCGGAAATAAATACAAAAAGCACAATGCTGACTTAAGTACAAGAAGACTGACACTCCTTACTGACTATGTTTGAACCATTCCTGTGACACTAGTTATAAACTCCGATGCTTCACTTCAGGTTTACTGTATCGCTTGGACCTTCTTATTGACGATGAAACACAGAAATTGCATCGGAATTAAATACAAAATGCACAAAGCAGAATTAAGTACAAGAAGATTTACTCTTCTTACTGTCTATGCTTTGAACCATTCCTGTGACACTAGTTATAGATTCCGATGCTTCACTCCAGGTTTACTGTATCCCTTGGACCGACTTATTGATGATGAAACACAGAAATTGCACCGGAATTAAATACAAAAGGCACAATGGCCACTTAAGAACAAGAAGACTGACACTTCTTACTGACTTTGTTTTGAACCATTCCTGTGACACTAGTTATAGATTCCGATGCTTCACTTCAGGTTTATTGTATCCCTCTGACTTTCTTATTGACGATGAAACACAGAAATTGCATCGGAATTAAATAGAAAAGGCACAATGCCGACTTAAGTACAAGAAGACCGACTCTTCCTACTGACTATGTTTTGAACCATTCCTGTGACACCCGTTATAGATTCCGATGCTTCACTTGAGGTTTACTGTATCCCTTGGACCTACTTCTTGACGATAAAACACAGAAATTGCATCGGAATTAAATAGAAAAGGCACAATGCCGACGTAAGTACAAGAAGACTGACTCTTCTTACTGTCTATGTTTTGAACCATACCATTGACACTAGTTATAGATTCCGATGCTTCACTCCAGGTTTACTGTATCCCTTGGACCTTCTTATTGACGATGAGACAAAGAAATTGCTTCTGAATTAAATAGAAAAGGCACTATGCCGACTTAAGTACAAGAAGACTGACTTTTCTTACTGACTATGTTTTGAACGATTCCTGTGACACTACTTATAGATCTCGATGTTTCACTTTAGGTTTTCTGTATCCCTTGGACCTTCTCATTGACGACGAAACACAAAAATTGCATCGGAATTAAATACAAAAGGCAAAATGCCGACTGAAGTACACGAAGACCGACTCTTCTTACTGTCTAGGGTTTGAACCATTCCTGTGACACTAGTTACAGATTCCGATGCTTCACTCCAGTTTTACTGTATCCCTTGGACCTTCTTATTGACGATGAGACACAGAAATTGCGTCGAAATTAAACACAAAAAGCCACAACGCCGACTTACGTACAAGAAGACTAACTCTTCTTACTGACTATGTTTAGAACCATTCCTGTGACATTAGTTATGGATTCCGATGCTTCACTTCAGGTTTACTGTATTCCTCTGACCTTCTTATTGACGATGAAACACAGAAATTGCATCGGAATTGAATACAAAATTCACAATGCCGAATTAAGTTCAAGAAGAGTGACTCTATTTACTATCTATTTTTGAACCAGTCCTGTGACACTAGTTATAGACTCCGATGCTTCACTCCAGGTTTACTGTATCCCTTGGACCTTCTTATTGACGATGAAACACAGAAATTGCATCGGAATTAAATACAAAAGGTACAATGCCGACCTAAGTAATAGACGTCTGACTCTTCTTACTGTCTATGATTTGACCATTCCTGTGACACTAGTTATAGATTCCGATGCTTCACTCCAGGTTTACTGTATCGGTTGGACCTTCATATTGACGATGAAACACAGAAATTGCATCAGAATTAAATAGAAAATGCACAATGATGGCTTAAGTACAATAAGACTGACTATTCTTACTGACTATGTTTGGACCATTCCTGTGACACTAGTTATAGATTCTGATGCTTCACTCAAGGTTTACTGTATCCCTTGGACATTCTTATTGACGATGAAACACAGAAGTTGCAGCGGAATTAATTACAAGAGGCACAATGCCGACTTAAGGACAAGAAGACTGACTCTTCTTACTGACTTTGTTTTGAACCATTCCTGTGACACTAGTTATAGATTCCGATGCTTCAGGTTTATTGTATCCCTCTGACCTTCTTATTGACGATGAAACACAGAAACTGCACTGGAATTAAATACAAAAGGCACAATGCCGACTTAAGAAAAAGAAGTCTGACTCTTCTTACTGTCTATGATTTGAACCATTCCTGTGACACTAGTTATAGATTCCGATGCTTCACTCCAGGTTTACTGTATCCCTTGGACCTTCATATTGACAATGAAACACAGAAATTGCATCAGAATTAAATAAAAAATGCACAATGATGACTTAAGAACAATAAGACTGAATATTCTTACTGACTATGTTTTGAACCATTCCTGTGACACTAGTTATAGATTCCGATACTTCACTTCAGGTTTACTGTATCCCTTGGGCCTTCTTGTTGACGATGAAACAAAGAAATTGCATCGGAATTAAATACAAAAGGCACAAAGCAGAATTAAGTACAAGAAGACTGACTCTACTTGCTGTCTATGTTTTGAACCATTCCTGTGACACTAGCTATAGATTGCGATGTGTTCACTTCAGGTTTCAGGTTTACTGTACCCCTCTGACCTTCTTATTGACGATGAAACACAGAAATTGCATCGGAATTAAATACAAAAGGCACAAAGCAGAATTAAGTACAAGAATACTGACTCTTCTTACTGTCTATGATTTGAACCATTCCTGTGACACTAGCTTTAGATTCCGAAGTTTCACTTCAGGTTTACTGTATCCCTTGGACCTTCTTATAGACGATGAATTACAGAAATTGCCTCGGATTTAAATAGAAAGGGCACAATGTCGACGTAAGTAAAAGAAGACTGACTCTTCTTACTGTCAATGTTTTGAACCATTATTGTGACACTAGTTATAGATTCCGAAGGTTCACTCCAGGTTTACTATATCCCTTGGACCTCCTATTGACGATGAAACACAGAAATTGCATCGGAAATAAATACAAAAGGCACAATGCCGACTTAAGTACAAGAAGACTGACTCTTCTTACTGTCTATGATTTGAACCATTCCGTTGATACTAGTTATAGATTCCGTTGCTTCACTCCAGGTTTACTGTATCCCTTGGACCTTGTTGTTGACGATGAAACACAGAAATTGCATCGGAATTAAATAGAAAAGGTACAATGCCGACTTAAGTACAAGAAGACTGACTCTTCTTACTCACTATGTTTTTAACCATTCCTGTGACACTAGTTATAGATTCCGATGCTTCACCTCAGGTTTACTGTATCCCTGGACCTTCTTATTGACGATGAAACACAGAAATTGCAACGGAATAAAATACAAAAGGCAAAATGCCGACTTAAGTACACGAAGACTGACTCTTCTTACTGTCTATGTTTGAACCATTCCTGTGACACTAGTTATAGATTCCGATGCTACACTCCAGGTTTACTGTATCCCTTGGACCTTCTTATTGACGATGAAACACAGAAATTGCATCGGAATTAAATACAAAAGGCACAATGCCGACTTAAGGACAAGAAGACTGACTCTTCTTACTGACTTTGTTTTGAACCATTCCTGTGACCCTAGTTATAGATTCCGATGCTTCAGGTTTATTGTATCCCTCTGACCTTCTTATTGACGATGAAACACAGAAATTGCACCGGAATTAAATACAAGACGCACAATGCCGACTTAAGAAAAAGAAGTCTGACTCTTCTTACTGTCTATGATTTGAACCATTCCTGTGACACTAGTTATAGATTCCGATGCTTCACTCCAGGTTTACTGTATCCCTTGGACCTTCATATTGACGATGAAACACAGATATTGCATCAGAATTAAATAGAAAATGCACAATGATGACTTAAGTACAATAAGACTGAATATTCTTACTGACTATGTTTTGAACCATTCCTGTAACACTAGTTATAGATTCCGATGCTTCACTTCAGGATTACTGTATCCCTCTGACCGACTTATTGACGATGAAACACAGAAATTGCATCGGAGTTAAATACAAAAGGCACAGTGCCGACTTAAGTACAAGAAGACTGACTCTTCTAACTGTCTGTGATTTGAACCATTCCTGTGACACTAGTTATAAATTCCGATGCTTCACTTCAGGTTTACTGTATCCCTTGGACCTTCTTATTGATGATGAAACACAGAAATTGCATCGGAATTAAATACAAAAGGCACAAAGCAGAATTAAGTACAAGAAGACTGACTCTACTCACTGTCTATGTTTTGAACCATTCCTGTGACACTAGCTATAGATTCCGATGCTTCACTTCAGGTTTCAGGTTTACTGTACCCCTCTGTCCTTCTTATTGACGATGAAACACAGAAATTGCATCGGAATTAAATACAAAAGGCACAAAGCAGAATTAAGTACAAGAAGACTGACTCTTCTTACTGTCTATGTTTTGAACCATTCCTGTGACACTAGCTTTAGATTCCGAAGCTTCACTTCAGGTTTACTGTATCCCTTGGACCTTCTTATAGACGATGAATTACAGAAATTGCATCGGATTTAAATAGAAAGGGCACAATGTCGACGTAAGTACAAGAAGACTGACTCTTCTTACTGTCTATGTTTTGAACCATTCCTGTGACACTAGTTATAGATTCCGATGCTTCACTCCAGGTTTACCATATCCTTTGGACATCTTATTGACGATGAAACACAGAAATTGCATCGGAAATAAATACAAAAGGCACAATGCCGACTTAAGTAGAAGAACACTGACTATTCTTACTGACTATGTTTTGAACCCTTCCATTGACACTAGTTATAGATTCCGATGCTTCACTCCATGTTTACTGTATCCCTTGGACCTTCTTATTGACGATGAAACACAGAAATTGCATCGGAATGAAATAGAAAAGGCACAATGCCGACATAAGTACAAGAAGACTGACTCTTCTTACTGACTATGTTTTGAACCATTCCTGTGACACTAGTTATAGATCCGATGCTACACTTCAGGTTTACCGTATACCTTGGAACTTCTTATTGACGATGAAACACAGAAATTGCATCGGAATTAAATACAAACGGCACAATGCCGACTTAAGTCCAAGAAGACTAACTCTTCTTACTGACTATGTTTTGAACCATTCCTGTGACACTAGTTATGGATTCCGATGCTTCACTTCAGGTTTACTGTATCCCTCTGACCTTCTTATTGACGATGAAACACAGATATTGCATCGGAATTAAATACAAACGGCACAATGCCGACTTAAGTACAAGAAGACTGACTCTTCCTACTGTCTATGTTTTGAACCATTCCTGTGACACTAGTTATAGATTCCGATGCTTCACTTCAGGTTTACTGTACCCCTTGGACCTCCTTATTGACGATGAAACACAGAAAATGCATCGGAATTAAATACAAAAGGCACAAAGCCGACTTATGTACATGAAAACCGACTCTTCCTACTGACTATGTTTTGAACCATTCCTGTGACACCCGTTATAGATTCCGATGCTTCACTTGAGGTTTACTGTACCCCTTGGACCTTCGTATTGACGATGAAACACAGAAATTGCATCGGAATTAAAAACAAAAGGCACAATGCCGAATTAAGTTCAAGAAGACTGACTCTTCTTACTGTCTATTTTTGAACCAGTCCTGTGACACTAGTTATAGACTCCGATGCTTCACCCTAGGTTTACTGTATCCCTTGGTCCTTCTTATTGACGATGAAACACAGAAATTGCATCGAAATTAAATAGAAAAGGCACAATGCCGACTTAAGTACAAGAAGACTGACTCTTCTTACTGACTAGGTTTTGAAGCATTCCTGTGACACCAGTTATAAATTCCGATGCTTCACTTCAGGTTTACTGTATCCCTTGGAACATCATATTGACGATGAAACACAGAAAATGCATTGGAAATAAATACAAAAGGTACAATGCAGAATTAAGTACAAGGAGACTGACTCTTCTTACTGTCTATGCTTTGAACCATTCCTGTGACACTAGTTATAGATTCCGATGCTTCAGCTCAGGTTTACTGTATCCCTTGGACCTTCGTATTGACGATGAAACACAGACATTGCACAGAAATTAATTACAAAAGGCAAAATGCCGACTTAAGTACACGAAGACTGACTCTTCTTACTGTCTATGTTTTGAACCATTCCTGTGACACTATTTATAGATTCCGATGCTTCAGGTTTATTGTATCCCTCTGACCTTCTTATTGACGATGAAACACAGAAATTGCACCGGAATTAAATACAAAAGGCACAATGCCGACTTAAGAAAAAGAAGTCTGACTCTTCTTACTGTCTATGATTTGAACCATTCCTGTGACACTAGTTATAGATTCCGATGCTTCACTCCAGGTTTACTGTATCCCTTGGACCTTCATATTGACGATGAAACACAGAAATTGCATCAGAATCAAGTAGAAAATGCACAATGATGACTTAAGTACAATAAGACTGAATATTCTTACTGACTATGTTTTGAACCAATCCTGTGACACTAGTTATAGATTCCGATGCTTCACTTCAGGATTACTGTATCCCTCTGACCTTCTTATTGACGATGAAACACAGAAATTGCATCGGAATTAAATACAAAAGGCACAAAGCAGAATTAAGTACAAGAAGACTGACTCTTCTTACTGTCTATGTTTTGAACCATTCCTGTGACACTAGCTTTAGATTCCGAAGCTTCACTTCAGGTTTACTGTATCCCTTGGACCTTCTTATAGACGATGAATTACAGAAATTGCATCGAATTTAAATAGAAAGGGCACAATGTCGACGTAAGTACAAGAAGACTGACTCTTCTTACTGTCTATGTTTTGAACCATTCCATTGACACTAGTTATAGATTCCGATGCTTCACTCCATGTTTACTGTATCCCTTGGACCTTCTTATTGACGATGAAACACAGAAATTGCATCGGAATGAAATAGAAAAGGCACAATGCCGACATAAGTACAAGAAGACTGACTCTTCTTACTGACTATGTTTTGAACCATTCCTGTGACACTAGTTATAGATCCGATGCTTCACTTCAGGTTTACTGTATACCTTGGACCTTCTTATTGACGATGAAACACAGAAATTGCATCAGAATTAAATACAAACGGCACAATGCCGACTTAAGTACAAGATGACTGACTCTTCCTACTGTCTAGGTTTTGAACCATACCTGTGACACTAGTTATAGATACCGATGCTTCACTCCAGGTTTACTGTATCCCTTGGACCTTCTTATTGACGATGAAACAAAGAAATTGCATCGGAATTAAATACAAAAGGCACAATGCCGACTTATGTACATGAAAACCGACTCTTCCTACTGACTATGATTTGAACCATTCCTGTGACACCCGTTATAGATTCCGATGCTTCACTTCTGGTTTACTGTATCCCTCTGACCGTCTTATTGACGATGAAACACAGAAATTGCATCGGAATTAAATACAAACGGCACAATGCCGACTTAAGTACAGAAGACTGACTCTTCCTACTGTCTATGTTTTGAACCATTCCTGTGACACTAGTTATAGATTCCGATGCTTCACTTCAGGTTTACTGTATCCCTTGGACCTTCTTATTGACGATGAAACACAGAAAATGCATCGGAATTAAATACAAAGGCACAATGCCGACTTATGTACATGAAAACCGACTCTTCCTACTGACTATGCTTTGAACCATTCCTGTGACACCCGTTATAGATTCCGATGCTTCACTTGAGGTTTACTGTACCCCTTGGACCTTCGTATTGACGATGAAACACAGAAATTGCATCGGAATTAAATACAAAAGGCACAATGCCGAATTAAGTACAAGAAGACTGACTCTTCTTTATGTTTTGAACCATTCCTGTGACACTAGTTATAGATTCCGATGCTTCACTCCTGGTTTACTGTATCCCTTGGACCCTCTTATTGACGATGAAACACAGAAAATGCATCGGAATTAAATACAAAAGGCACAATGCCGACTTAAGTACATGAAGACCGAATCTTCCCACTGACTATGTTTTGAACCATTGTTGTGACACTAGTTATAGATTGCTATGCTTCACTCCACGTTTACTGTATCCCTTGGACCTTCTTATTGACGATGAAACACAAAAATTGCATCGGAATTAAATACAAAAGGCAAAATGCTGACTGAAGTACCCGAACACTGACTCTTCTTACTGACTATGATTTGAACCATTCCTGTGACACTAGTTACGGATTCCGATGCTTCACTCCAGGTTTACTTTATCCCTTGGACCTTCTTCTTGACGATGAAACACAGCAATTGCATCGGAATTAAATACAAAAGGCACAATGCCGGCTTAAGTACAAGAAGACTAACTCTTCTTACTGACTATGTTTTGAACCATTCCTGTGACACTAGTTATGGATTCCGATGCTTCACTTCAGGTTTACTGTATCCCTCTGACCTTCGTATTGACGATGAAACACAGAAATTGCATCGGAATTAAATACAAAAGGCACAATGCCGAATTAAGTTCAAGAAGACTGACTCTTCTTACTGTCTATTTTTGAACCAGTCCTGTGACACTAGTTATAGACTCCGATGCTTCACTCTAGGTTTACTGTATCCCTTGGTCCTTCTTATTGACGATGAAACACAGAAATTGCATCGAAATTAAATAGAAAAGGCACAATGCCGACTTAAGTACAAGAAAACTGACTCTTCTTACAGACTATGTTTTGAAGCATTCCTGTGACACCAGTTATAAATTCCGATGCTTCACTTCAGGTTTACTGTATCCCTTGGAACATTTATTGACGATGAAACACAGAAAATGCATCGGAATTAAATACGAAAGGCACAGTGCAGAATTAAGTACAAGGAGACTGACTCTTCATACTGTCTATGATTTGAACCATTCCTGTGACACTAGTTATAGATTCCAATGCTTCACTCCAGGTTTACTGTATCCCTTGGACCTTCTTCTTGATGATGAAACACAGAAATTTCTTCGGAATTAAATACAAAAGGCACAATGCCGACTTAAGGACAAGAAGACTGACTCATCTTACTGACTATGTTTTGAACCATTCCTGTGACACTAGCTATAGATTCCGATGCATTACTTCAGGTTTACTGTACCCCTCTGACCTTCTTATTGACGATGAAACACAGAAAATGCATCGGAATTAAATACAAAAGGCACAATGCCGACTTAAGAAAAAGAAGTCTGACTCTTCTTACTGTCTATGATTTGAACCATTTCTGTGACACTAGTTATAGATTCCGATGCTTCACTCCAGGTTTACTGTATACCTTGGACCTTCATATTGACGATGAAACACAGAAATTGCATCAGAATTAAATAGAAAATGCACAATGATGACTTAAGTACAATAAGACTGAATATTCCTACTGACTATGTTTTGAACCATTCCTGTGACACTAGTTATAGATTCCGATGCTTCACTTCAGGATTACTGTATCCCTCTGACCTTCTTATTGACGATGAAACACAGAAATTGCATCGGAGTTAAATACAAAAGGCACAGTGCCGACTTTAGTACAAGAAGTCTGACTGTTCTTGCTGTCTATGTTTTGAACCATTCCTGTGACACTAGCTATAGATTCCGATGCTTCACTTCAGGTTTCATGTTAACTGTACCCCTCTGTCCTTCTTATTGACGATGAAACACAGAAATTGCATCGGAATTAAATACAAAAGGCACAAAGCAGAATTTAGTACAAGAAAACTGACTCTTCTTACTGTCTATGTTTTGAACCATTCCTGTGACACTAGCTATAGATTCCGAAGCTTCACTTCAGGTTTACTGAATCCCTTGGACCTTCTTATAGACGATGAATTACAGAAATTGCATCGGATATAAATAGAAAGGGCACAATGTCGACGTAAGTACAAGAAGACTGACTCTTCTTACTGTCTATGTTTTGAACCATTCCTGTGACACTAGTAATAGATTCCGATGCTTCACTCCAGGTTTACTATATCCCTTGGACCTTCTTATTGACGATGAAACACAGAAATTGCATCGGAATTAAATACAAAAGGCACAATGCCGACTTAAGTACAACAAGACTGACTCTTCTTACTGACTATGTTTCGAACCATTCCATTGACATGAGTTATAGATTCCGATGCTTCACTCCATGTTCACTGTATCCCTTGGACCTTCTTATTGACGATGAAACACAGAAATTGCATCGGAATGAAATAGAAAAGGTGCAGTGCCGACTTAAGTACAAGAAGACTGACTCTTCTTACTGTCTATGTTTTGAACCATTCCTGTGACACTAGTTATAGATCCGATGCTTCACTTCAGGTTTACTGTATCCCTTGGACATTCCTATTGAAGATGAAACACAGAAATTGCATCGGAATTAAATACAAAAGACACAGTGCAGAATTAAGTACAAGGAGACTGACTCTTCTTACAGTCTATGTTTTGAACCATTCCTGTGACACTAGTTATAGATTCCGATGCTTCACTCCAGGTTTACTGTATCCCTTGGACCTTCTTATTGATGATGAAACACAGATATTGCATCGGAATTAAATACAAAAGGCACAATGCCGACTTAAGAACAAGATGACTGACTCTTCTTACTGACTATGCTTTGAACCATTCCTGTGACACTAGCTATAGATTCCGATGCTTCACTTCAGGTTTACTGTACCCCTCTGACCTTCTTATTGACGATGAAACACAGAAACTGCATCGGAATTAAATACAAAAGGCACAATGCCGACTTAAGTACAAGAAGACTGACTCATCTTACTGTCTATGTTTTGAAATATTTCTTTGACACTAGTTATAGATTCCGATGCTTCACTTCAGGTTTACTGTACCCCTCTGACCTTCTTATTGACGATGAAACACAGAAATTGCATCGGAATTAAATACAAAAGGCAAAATACCGACGTAAGTACAAGAAGACTGACTCTTCTTACTGTCTATGCTTTGAACCATTCCGGTGACACCAGTTATAGTTTCCGATGCTTCACCCCAGGTTTACTGTGTCCCTTGGCCCTTCTTATTGACGATGAAACACAGAAATTGCATCGGAATTAAATAGAAGAGGCACAATGCCGACTTAAGTACAAGAAGACTGACTCTTCTTACTGACTATGATTTGAACCATTCCTGTGACACTAGTTATAGATTCCGATGCTTCACTTCAGGATTACTGTATCCCTCTGACCTTCTTATTGACGATGAAACACAGAAATTGCATCGGAATTAAATAGAAAAGGCAAAATGCCGACTTAAGTACAAGAAGACTGACTCTTCTTACTGACTATGTTTTGAACCATTCCTGTGACACTAGTTATAGATACCGATGCTTCACCTCAGGTTTACTGTATCCCTTGGACCGTCTTAAGGACGATGAAACACAGAAATTGCATCGGAATTAAATACAAAAGGCACAATGCCGACTTAGGTGCAAGAAGACTGACTCTTCTTACTGACTATGTTTTGAACCAGTCCTGTGACACTAGTTATAGACTCCGATGCTTCACTCTAGGTTTACTGTATAACTTGGTCCTTCTTATTGTCGATGAAACACAGAAATTGCATCAAAATAAATAGAAAAGGCACAATGCCGACTTAAGTACAAGAAGACTGACTCTTCTTACTGACTATGTTTTGAAGCATCCCTGTGACACCAGTTATAAATTCCGATGCTCACTCCTGGTTTACTGTATCCCTTGGAACATCATATTGACGATGAAACACAGAAAATGCATCGGAATTAAATACAAAAGGCACAGTGCAGAATTAAGTACAAGGAGACTGACTCTTCTTACTGTCTATGTTTTGAACCATTCCTGTGACACTAGTTATAGATTCCAATGCTTCACTCCATGTTCACTGTATCCCTTGGACCTTCTTATTGATGATGAAACACAGAAATTTCTTCGGAATTAAATACAAAAGGCACAATGCCGACTTAAGGACAAGAAGACTGACTCTTCTTACTGTCTATGTTTGAACCATTCCTGTGACACTAGCTATAGATTCCGAAGCTTCACTTCAGGTTTACTGAATCCCTTGGACCTTCTTATAGACGATGAATTACGGAAATTGCATCGGATTTAAATAGAAAGGGCACAATGTCGACGTAAGTACAAGAAGACTGACTCTTCTTACTGTCTATGCTTTGAACCATTCCTGTGACACTAGTTATAGATTCCGATGCTTCACTCCAGGTTTACTATATCCCTTGGACCTTCTTATTGACGATGAAACACAGAAATTGCATCGGAATTAAATACAAAAGGCACAATGCCGACTTAAGTACAAGGAGACTGACTCTTCTTACTGAACATGTTTTGAACCATTCCATTGACACGAGTTATAGATTCCGATGCTTCACTCCATGTTTACTGTATCCCTTGGACCTTCTTATTGACGATGAAACACAGAAATTGCATCGGAATGAAATAGAAAAGGTACAGTGCCGACTTAAGTACAAGAAGACTGACTCTTCTTACTTTCTATGTTTTGAACCATTCCTGTGACACTAGTTATAGATCCGATGCTTCACTTCAGGTTTACAGTATACCTTGGACCTTCTTATTGACGATGAAACACAGAAATTGCATCGGAATTAAATACAAACGGCACAATGCCGACTTAAGTACAAGAAGACTGTCTCTTCCTACTGTCTATGTTTTGAAATATTCCTGTGACACTAGTTATAGATTCCGTTGCTTCACTCGAGGTTTACTGTATCCCTTGGACCTTCTTATTGACGATGAAACACAGAAATTGCATCGGTATTAAATACAAAAGGCACAATGCCGACTTAAGTACAAGAAGACTAACTCTTCTTACTGACTATGTTTTGAACCATTCCTGTGACACTAGTTATGGATTCCGATGTTTCACTTCAGGTTTACTGTATCCCTCTGACCTTCTTATTGACGATGAAACACAGAAATTGCATCGGAATGAAATACAAAAGGCACAATGCCGAATTAAGTTCAAGAAGACTGACTCTTCTTACTGTCTATTTTTGAACCAGTCCTGTGACACTAGTTATAGACTCCGATGCTTCACTCCACGTTTACTGTAACCCTTGGTCCTTCTTATTGACGATGAAACACAGAAATTGCATCGGAATTAAATAGAAAAGGCACAATGCCGACTTAAGTACAAGAAGACTGACTCTTCCTACTGACTATGTTTTGAACCGTTCCTGTGAAACTAGTTATCAATTCCGATGCTACACTTCAGGTTTACTGTATCCCTTGGACATTCCTATTGAAGATGAAACACAGAAATTGCATCGGAATTAAATACAAAAGACACAGTGCAGAATTAAGTACAAGGAGACAGACTCTTCTTACTGTCTATGTTTTGAACCATTCCTGTGACACTAGTTATAGATTCCGATGCTTCACTCCAGGTTTACTGTATCCCTTGGACCTTCTTATTGATGATGAAACACAGATATTGCATCGGAATTAAATACAAAAGGCACAATGCCGACTTAAGAACAAGATGACTGACTCTTCTTACTGACTATGTTTTGAACCATTCCTGTGACACTAGCTATAGATTCCGATGCTTCACTTCAGGTTTACTGTATCCCTTGGCCCTTCTTATTGACGATGAAACACAGAAATTGCATCGGAATTAAATAGAAAAGGCACAATGCCGACTTAAGTACAAGAAGACTGACTCTTCTTACTGACTATGTTTTGAACCATTCCTGTGACACTAGTTATAGATTCCGATGCTTCACTTCAGGATTACTGTATCCCTCTGACCTTCTTATTGACGATGAAACACAGAAATTGCATCGGAATTAAATAGAAAAGGCAAAATGCCGACTTAAGTACAAGAAGACTGACTCTTCTTACTGACTATGTTTTGAACCATTCCTGTGACACTAGTTATAGATTCCGATGCTTCACCTCAGGTTTACTGTATCCCTTGGACCTTCTTAAGGACGATGAAACACAGAAATTGCATCGGAATTAAATACATAAGGCACAATGCCGACTTAGGTACAAGAAGACTTACTCTTCTTACTGACTATGTTTTGAACCAGTCCTGTGACACTAGTTATAGACTCCGATGCTTCACTCTAGGTTTACTGTATCCCTTGGACCTTCTTATTGATGATGAAACACAGAAATTTCTTCGGAATTAAATACAAAAGGCACAATGCCGACTTAAGGACAAGAAGACTGACTCTTCTTACTGACTATGTTTTGAACTATTCCTGTTATTTATTTATTTCGAGTCAAAAACATTACAACAATATTTACAATATATACAATATAACAAATCAGGTCAAATCATAAAAGAACAAACTAAACGGTATTAGCCCAAAATTGTGCAACGGCAGCAGCATTGTCTGAAACATCAACAAGCTCTTGTGTGGAACATGATACAGGACATCTAGGACAGTTAATTAAATGTTTGGTTGTCTGTTCTTCTCCGCAGTCACACAAGGTGGAAGATTCCTTCATGAAGCCCCATTTAAACAGATTGTCCTTAGTTCGTCCGACGCCACTCCTGAGCCGATTTAGAGACTTCCACACTGTCCAGACTTGATTTCCACCAGGAGGAAGGGTCTCAGAAGGAGTCATCCAATCGTTACTGTCAGATTTTGCTGTCCACTGAGATAGTCTGGCTGCTCCAGTCCGACCGGTGAGGGGTGTAGTAGTTCTCATGAAGCTCCTCCTAGATTTGAGTCTACTAATTGGTAGCTGGTATCCATGTAGCAGGTGATCGGTGTTATGATCTGCTTTATGTCTCTCAAGTTTGGCTGCGACTTCACGCCTTATGTCTGGAGGAGCAATACCTGCTAGTTTATGGAGTTTATCAATAGGTGTAGCTTTGAGGCATCCCGTTACTGTCCTGCAGGTTTCGTTCAGGGCCACATCAACCTGCTTTGCATGAGATGACTTGTACCATACAGGACATGCGTATTCAGCTGCGGAATAACACAAGGCCAAGGCTGATGTTCTTAGTAGTTTGGGATCTGCACCCCAAACGCTGCCAGTGAGCTTCCGCAGGATGTTGTTACGAGCAGCAACTTTCTGCTTGGTGTTAGTGCAGTGTTTTCTGTAGGTCAACGTTCGATCTAAGGTGACACCCAGATATTTGGGGTAGAAACAATGTTCAAGCTCTTGATCTTCCCAAAACACTGTAAGTTTTCTATAGGCCTCTCGATTGCGTAGGTGGAAAGCACAAACTTGAGTTTTAGCAGGGTTCGGTCTTAAGTTATTGACTCTGTAGTACTCAGATAGGTCCTTGAGAGCAACAGTAAGCTGGTTTTCTACTGTGTCAAAATCTCTGGCTTGTGTGACTAAGGCAAGATCATCTGCATAGATGAAACTCCTTGTAAGAGAAGGTTGAGGCTGGTCATTTGTAAATATGTTGAACAATATGGGGGAAAGGACACTACCCTGAGGCAGGCCATTCCTTTGACTTCTCCATCTACTCTTTCTTCCTTGGAACTCCACATAGAATCGCCGGTTTTCCAAAAGTGTCTGCACAGTTCTGGTGAAATTAATGTCTCTAGTGATGTAGTAGACTTTGTGCAATAATTGTCGATGTTGAATGGTGTCATATGCTGCTGTGAGATCCACGAAGACAGCCCCGGAAATGTATCCTTTTTCATATCCCTCTTCAATATGTTCAGTCAGATTAAGGACTTGTGCTGTACAATTCTTTCCAGGTCGGAAACCTGCTTGTTGAGGTATGAGTTGTTTTTCAACAATGGGAGTGAGTCTATTTAGCAACATTCTTTCATAGATTTTATACAAATGGCAAAGGAGCGAAATCGGTCGGTAGTTCTTGGGATCAGCTGCACCCTTTCCAGGTTTTAGTAAGGGAATAACTTTAGTTTTCCTCCAGATGGCAGGGATCTGTTTCCGCTTCAGACAACCATTATAGAATTGCAGAAGCCATCTTTCCGTGATGGGACCAAAATGTTTAATTTGCTCAATCATTAGGTCGTCTAGACCAGGCGCTTTACCATTTTTGCATTTCTGAATTGCGGTTCTGAGTTCTTGTAAGATGAAGTCATTTGATATATGGTTGTTTTCACGTTCAGGTTCTCTTTTGAGTTTTGTTCTATCTTTAGAACAATTGACCCTTCCATTCTGAACTAGATGATGAGCAATTTGATCTGGTGCAATGTTTGCATGGCCATGATTGTGGACAGGGTCGTTGTTCAGGCGTCGCAGCAACTGCCAGGCTTTCTGACTGCTTTTAGACATATCAAGGTTCTCGAGTAGCTCTATCCATCGTTCTTTTTTGGATTTGGCTAAGGCTGAGGATAAATTTTGGCCAGCAGTTAAGGTTTCAATGCTGTAAGGATTATCATTGAAAAGTTGGATATAGTTATGTAGATGCTTCACGGATTCTTCTGTCAAGCCAGGTATGTAGTTAACTCGACAGCCTCTGGGAGTTGAGAGTCTTGAGCATCTTTTCACGGCTTCTACAAACTCATCATAGTTGGAAACTGAGGGTTCTATGCGTGAAACTTCTGAGTCAAGGAGATCAGCAAACTTCTGCCAGTCTGCTTTCTTGAAATTGTATCGCCTTCGGAATGATGTGATTCTAGGAGTAATGGCTGCAAACACTTGGCAGCCTATGGGGCGGTGTTGAGTATTTGGTATCGGATTTAGAACAGTTTTTCTGCATTGGTGAGCTATGTTCTCGCTAACAAAAATTAAGTCGGGGTTATACCCACGTTTCCAACGCCCACTGTTAAAAGATGGTGGGAGTTTATTATCATGGACAAGATTAAGATGGTTGGTATCAGCCCAAGTCAAAACTGCTTCACCATTCCTGTGACACTAGCTATAGATTCCGATGCTTCACTCTAGGTTTACTGTATCCCTTGGACCTTGTTATTGACGATGAAACACAGAAATTGCATCGGAATTAAATAGAAAAGGTACAATGCCGACTTAAGTACAAGAAGACTGACTCTTCTTACTGACTATGTTCTGAAACATTCCTGTGACACTAGTTATAGATTCCGATGCTTCACCTCAGGTTTACTATATCCCCTGGACCTTCTTATTGACGATGAAACACAGAAATTGCATCGGAATTAAATACAAAAGGCACAATGCCGACTTAAGTACAAGAAGACTGACTCTTCTTACTGACTATGTTTTGAACCAGTCCTGTGACACTAGTTATAGATTCCGATGCTTCACTTCAGGATTACTGTATCCCTCAGACCTTCTTATTGACGATGAAACACAGAAATTGCATCGGAGTTATATACAAAAGGCACAGTGCCGACTTTAGTACAAGAAGACTGACTCTTCTTGCTGTCTATGTTTTGAACCATTCCTGTGTCACTAGCTATAGATTCCGATGCTTCACTTCAGGTTTCATGTTTACTGTACCCCTCTGTCCTTCTTATTGACGATGAAACACAGAAATTGCATCGGAATTAAATACAAAAGGCACAAAGCAGAATTAAGTACAAGGAGACAGACTCTTCTTACTGTCTATGTTTTGAACCATTCCTGTGACACTAGTTATAGATTCCGATGCTTCACTCCAGGTTTACTGTATCCCTTGGACCTTCTTATTGATGATGAAACACAGATATTGCATCGGAATTAAATACAAAAGGCACAATGCCGACTTAAGAACAAGATGACTGACTCTTCTTACTGACTATGTTTTGAACCATTCCTGTGACACTAGCTATAGATTCCGATGCTTCACTTCAGGTTTACTGTACCCCTCTGACCTTCTTATTGACGATGAAACACAGAAACTGCATCGGAATTAAATACAAAAGGCACAATGCCGACTTAAGTACAAGAAGACTGACTCATCTTACTGTCTATGTTTTGAAATATTTCTTTGACACTAGTTATAGATTCCGATGCTTCACTTCAGGTTTACTGTACCCCTCTGACCTTCTTATTGACGATGAAACACAGAAATTGCATCGGAATTAAATACAAAAGGCAAAATGCCGACGTAAGTACAAGAAGACTGACTCTTCTTACTGTCTGTGTTTTGAACCATTCCGGTGACACCAGTTATAGTTTCTGATGCTTCACTCCAGGTTTACTGTATCCCTTGGCCCTTCTTATTGACGATGAAACACAGAAATTGCATCGGAATTAAATAGAAAAGGCACAATGCCGACTTAAGTACAAGAAGACTGACTCTTCTTACTGACTATGTTTTGAACCATTCCTGTGACACTAGTTATAGATTCCGATGCTTCGCTTCAGGATTACTGTATCCCTCTGACCTTCTTATTGACGATGAAACACAGTAATTGCATCGGAATTAAATAGAAAAGGCAAAATGCCGACTTAAGTACTAGAAGACTGACTCTTCTTACTGACTATGCTTTGAACCATTCCTGTGACACTAGTTATAGATTCCGATGCTTCACCTCAGGTTTACTGTATCCCTTGGACCTTCTTAAGGACGATGAAACACAGAAATTGCATCGGAATTAAATACAAAAGGCACAATGCAGACTTAGGTACAAGAAGACTGACTCTTCTTACTGACTATGTTTTGAACCAGTCCTGTGACACTAGTTATAGACTCCGATGCTTCACTCTAGGTTTACTGTATCCCTTGGTCCTTCTTATTGACGATGAAACACAGAAATTGCATCAAAATAAATAGAAAAGGCACAATGCCGACTTAAGTACAAGAAGACTGACTCTTCTTACTGACTATGTTTTGAAGCATCCCTGTGACACCAGTTATAAATTCCGATGCTTCACTTCTGGTTTACTGTATCCCTTGGAACATCATATTGACGATGAAACACAGAAAATGCATCGGAATTAAATACAAAAGGCACAGTGCAGAATTAAGTACAAGGAGACTGACTCTTCTTACTGTCTATGTTTTTAACCATTCCTGTGACACTAGTTATAGATTCCGATGCTTCACTCCAGGTTCACTGTATCCCTTGGACCTTCTTATTGATGATGAAACACAGAAATTTCTTCGGAATTAAATACAAAAGGCACAATGCCGACTTATGGACAAGAAGACTGACTCATCTTACTGACTTTATTTTGAACTATTCCTGTGACACTAGCTATGGATTCCGATGCTTAACTTCAGGTTTACTGTACCCCTCTGACCTTCTTATTGACGATGAAACACAGAAATTGCATCGGAATTAAATACAAAAGGCACAATGCAGACTTAAGTACAAGAAGATTGACTCTTCTTACTGTCTATGATTAGAACCATTCCATTGACACTTGTTATAGATTCCGATGCTTCACTCCAGGTTTACTGTATCCCTTGGACCTTGTTATTGACGATGAAACACAGAAATTGCATCGGAATTAAATAGAAAAGGTACAATGCCGACTTAAGTACAAGAAGACTGACTCTTCTTACTGACTTTGTTCTGAAACATTCCTGTGACACTAGTTATAGATTCCGATGCTTCACCTCAGGTTTACTGTATCCCTTGGACCTTCTTATTGACGATGAAACACAGAAATTGCATCGGAATTAAATACAAAAGGCACAATGCCGACTTAAGTACAAGAAGCCTGACTCTTCTTACTGACTATGTTTTGAACCAGTCCTGTGACACTAGTTATAGATTCCGATGCTTCACTTCAGGATTACTGTATCCCTCAGACCTTCTTATTGACGATGAAACACAGAAATTGCATCGGAGTTAAATACAAAAGGCACAGTGCCGACTTTAGTACAAGAAGACTGACTCTTCTTGCTGTCTATGTTTTGAACCATTCCTGTGTCACTAGCTATAGATTCCGATGCTTCACTTCAGGTTTCATGTTTACTGTACCCCTCTGTCCTTCTTATTGACGATGAAACACAGAAATTGCATCGGAATTAAATACAAAAGGCACAAAGCAGAATTAAGGACAAGAAGACAGACTCTTCTTACTATCTATGTTTTGAACCATTCCTGTGACACTAGCTATAGATTCCGAAGCTTCACTTCAGGTTTACTGAATCCCTTGGACCTTCTTATTGACGATGAAACACAGAAATTGCATCGGAATTAAATACAAACGGCACAATGCCGACTTAAGTACAAGAAGACTGTCTCTTCCTACTGTCTATGTTTTGAAATATTCCTGTGTCACTAGTTATAGATTCCGATGCTTCACTCCAGGTTTACTGTATCCCTTGGACCTTCTTATTGACGATGAAACACAGAAATTGCATCGGTATTAAATACAAAAGGCATAATGCCGACTTAAGTACAAGAAGACTAACTCTTCTTACTGACTATGTTTTGAACCATTCCTGTGACACTAGTTATGGATTCCGATGCTTCACTTCAGGTTTACTGTATCCCTCTGACCTTCTTATTGACGATGAAACACAGAAATTGCATCGGAATTAAATACAAAAGGCACAATGCCGAATTAAGTTCAAGAAGACTGACTCTTATTACTGTCTATTTTTGAACCAGTCCTGTGACACTAGTTATAGACTCCGATGCTTCACTCCACGTTTACTGTAACCCTTGGTCCTTCTTATTGACGATGAAACACAGAAATTGCATCGGAATTAAATAGAAAAGGCACAATGCCGACTTAAGTGCAAGAAGACTGACTCTTCCTACTGACTATGTTTTGAACCATTCCTGTGACACTAGTTATAAATTCCGATGCTACACTTCAGGTTTACTGTATCCCTTGGACATTCCTATTGAAGATGAAACACAGAAATTGCATCGGAATTAAATTCAAAAGACACAGTGCAGAATTAAGTACAAGCGGACTGACTCTTCTTACTGTCTATGTTTTGAACCATTCCTGTAACACTAGTTATAGATTTTGATGCTTCACTCCAGGTTCACTGTATCCATTGGACCTTCTTATTGATGATGAAACACAGATATTGCATCGGAATTAAATACAAAAGGCAAAATGCCGACGTAAGTACAAGAAGACTGACTCTTCTTACTGTCTATGTTTTGAACCATTCCGGTGACACCAGTTATAGTTTCCGATGCTTCACTCCAGGTTTACTGTATCCCTTGGCCCTTCTTATTGACGATGAAACACAGAAATTGCATCGGAATTAAATAGAAAAGGCACAATGCCGACTTAAGTACAAGAAGACTGACTCTTCTTACTGACTATGTTTTGAACCATTCCTGTGACACTAGTTATAGATTCCGATGCTTCACTTCAGGATTACTGTATCCCTCTGACCTTCTTATTGACGATGAAATACAGAAATTGCATCGGAATTAAATAGAAAAGGCAATATGCCGACTAAAGTACAAGAAGACTGACTCTTCTTACTGACTATGTTTTGAACCATTCCTGTGACACTAGTAATAGATTCCGATGCTTCACCTCAGGTTTACTGTATCCCTTGGACCTTCTTAAGGACGATGAAACACAGAAATTGCATCGGAATTAAATACTAAAGGCACAATGCCGACTTAGGTACAAGAAGACTGACTCTTCTTACTGACTATGTTTTGAACCAGTCCTGTGACACTAGTTATGGACTCCGATGCTTCACTCTAGGTTTACTGTATCCCTTGGTCCTTCTTATTGACGATGAAACACAGAAATTGCATCAAAATAAATAGAAAAGGCACAATGCCGACTTAAGTACAAGAAGACTGACTCTTCTTACTGACTATGTCTTGAAGCATCCCTGTGACACCAGTTATAAATTCCGATGCTCACTCCCGGTTTACTGTATCCCTTGGAACATCATATTGACGATGAAACACAGAAAATGCTTCGAAATTAAATACAAAAGGCACAATGCCGGCTTAAGGACAAGAAGACTGACTCTTCTTACTGTCTATGTTTTGAACCATTCCTGTGACACTAGCTATAGATTCCGAAGCTTCACTTCAGGTTTACTGAATCCCTTGGACCTTCTTATAGACGATGAATTACAGAAATTGCATCGGATTTAAATAGAAAGGGCACAATGTCGACGTAAGTACAAGAAGCCTGACTCTTCTTACCGTCTATGTTTTGAACCATTCCTGTGACACTAGTTATAGATTCCGATGCTTCACTCCGGGTTTACTATATCCCTTGGACCTTCTTATTGACGATGAAACACAGAAATTGCATCGGAATTAAATACAAAAGGCACAATGCCGAATTAAGTACAAGAAGACTGACTCTTCTTACTGACTATGTTTTGAACCATTCCATTGACACGAGTTATAGATTCCGATGCTTCACTCCATGTTTACTGTATCCCTTGGACCTTCTTATTGACGATGAAACACAGAAAATG
Source organism: Schistocerca piceifrons (assembly GCF_021461385.2). Classification (NCBI taxonomy): domain Eukaryota; kingdom Metazoa; phylum Arthropoda; class Insecta; order Orthoptera; family Acrididae; genus Schistocerca; species Schistocerca piceifrons. Next base: position 805,767 of record NW_025727617.1, read on the forward strand.
CATCGGAATTAAATACAAAAGGCACAATGCCGACTTAAGTACAAGAAGACCGACTCTTCCTACTGACTATGTTTTGAAGCATTCCTGTGACACCCGTTATATATTCCGACGCTTCACTCCAGGTTTACTGTATCCCTTGGACCTTCTTATTGACGATGAAACACAGAAATTGCATCGGTATTAAATATAAAAGGCACAATGCCGACTTAAGTACAAGAAGACTAACTCTTCTTACTGACTATGTTTTGAACCATTCCTGTGACACTAGTTATGGATTCCGATGCTTCACTTCAGGTTTACTGTATCCCTCTGACCTTCTTATTGACGATGAAACACAGAAATTGCATCGGAATTAAATACAAAAGGCACAATGCCGAATTAAGTTCAAGAAGACTGACTCTTCTTACTGTCTATTTTTGAGCCAGTCCTGTGACACTAGTTATAGACTCCGATGCTTCACTCCACGTTTACTGTAACCCTTGGTCCTTCTTATTGACGATGAAACACAGAAATTGCATCGGAATTAAATACAAACGGCACAATGCCGACTTAAGTACAAGAAGACTGTCTCTTCCTACTGTCTTTGTTTTGAAATATTCCTCTGACACTAGTTATAGATTCCGATGCTTCACTCCAGGTTTACTGTATCCCTTGGACCTTGTTATTGACGATGAAACACAGAAATTGCATCGGTATTAAATACAAAAGGCACAATGCCGACTTAAGTACAAGAAGACTAACTCTTCTTACTGACTATGTTTTGAACCATTCCTGTGACACTAGTTATAGACTCCGATGCTTCACTCTAGGTTTACTGTATCCCTTGGTCCTTCTTATTGACGATGAAACACAGAAATTGCATCAAAATAAATAGAAAGGGCACAATGCCGACTTAAGTACAAGAAGACTGACTCTTCTTACTGACTATGGTTTGAAGCATCCCTGTGACACCAGTTATAAATTCCGATGCTTCACTTCTGGTTTACTGTATCCCTTGGAACATCATATTGACGATGAAACACAGAAAATGCATCGGAATTAAATACAAAAGGCACAGTGCAGAATTAAGTACAAGGAGACTGACTCTTCTTACTGTCTATGTTTTGAACCATTCCGATGCTTCACTCCAGGTTCACTGTATCCCTTGGACCTTCTTATTGATGATGAAACACAGAAATTTCTTCGGAATTAAATACAAAAGGCACAATGCCGACTTAAGGACAAGAAGACTGACTCATCTTACTGACTATGTTTTGAACTATTCCTGTGACACTAGCTATAGATTCCGATGCTTCACTTCAGGTTTACTGTACCCCTCTGACCTTCTTATTGACGATGAAACACAGAAATTGCATCGGAATTAAATACAAAAGGCACAATGCCGACTTAAGTACAAGAAGATTGACTCTTCTTACTGTCTATGATTTGAACCATTCCATTGACACTTGTTATAGATTCCGATGCTTCACTCCACGTTTACTGTATCCCTTGGACCTTGTTATTGACGATGAAACACAGAAATTGCATCGGAATTAAATAGAAAAGGTACAATGCCGACTTAAGTACAAGAAGACTGACTCTTCTTACTGACTATGTTCTGAAACATTCCTGTGACACTAGTTATAGATTCCGATGCTTCACCTCAGGTTTACTGTATCCCTTGGAACTTCTTATTGACGATGAAACACAGAAATTGCATCGGAATTACATACAAAAGGCACAATGCCGACATAAGTACAAAAAGACTGACTCATCTTACTGTCTATGTTTTGAAATATTTCATTGACACTAGTTATAGATTCCGATGCTTCACTTCAGGTTTACTGTACCCCTCTGACCTTCTTATTGACGATGAAACACAGAAATTGCATCGGAATTAAATACAAAAGGCAAAATGCCGACGTAAGTACAAGAAGACTGACTCTTCTTACTGTCTATGTTTTGAACCATTCCTGTGACACTAGTTATAGATTCCGATGCTTCACTCCAGGTTTACTGTATCCCTTGGACCTTCTTATTGATGATGAAACACAGATATTGCATCGGAATTAAATACAAAAGGCACAATGCCGACTTAAGAACAAGATGACTGACTCTTCTTACTGACTATCTTTTGAACCATTCCTGTGACACTAGCTATAGATTCCGATGCTTCACTTCAGGTTTACTGTACCCCTTGGACCTTCTTATGGACGATGAAACACAGAAATTGCATCGGAATTAAATACAAAGGGCACAATGCCGACATATGTACAAGAAGACTAACTCTTCTTACTGTCTATGTTTTGAACCATTCCTGTGACACTAGCTATAGATTCCGATGCTTCACTTCATGTTTGTTGTATCCCTCTGACCTTCTTATTGACGATTAAACACAGAAATTGCATCGGAATTAAATAGAAAAGGCACAATGCCGACTTAAGTACAAGAAGACTGACTCCTCTTACTGACTATGTTTTGAACCATTCCTGTGACACTAGTTATAGATTCCGATGCTTCACTCCAGGTTTACTGTATCCCTTGGACCTTCTTATTGACGATGAAACACAGAAATTGCATCGGAATTAAATAGAAAAGGCACAATGCCGACTTAAGTACAAAAACCTGACTCTTCTTACTGACTATGTTGTGAACCATTCCTGTGACACTAGTTATAGATCCGATGCTTCACTTCAGGCTTACTGTATACCTTGGACCTTCTTATTGACGATGAAACACAGAAATTGAATCGGAATTAATTTCAAAAGGCACAATGCCGACATAAGGACAAGAAGACTGACTCTTCTTACTGACTATGTTTTGAAGCATTCCTGTGACACTAGCTATAGATTCCGAAGCTTCACTTCGGGTTTACTGTATCCCTTGGACCTTCTTATAGACGATGAAACACAGTAATTGCATCGGAATTAAATACAAAAGGCACAATGCCGACTTAAGGACAAGTAGACTGACTCTTCTTACTGACTTTGTTTTGAACCATTCCTGTGACATTTGTTATAGATTCCGATGCTTCACTTCAGGTTTATTGTTATTGACGATGAAACACAGAAATAGCATCGGAATTGAATTGAAAAGGCACAATGTCGACGTAAGTACAAGAAGACTGACTCTTCTTACTGTCTATGTTTTGAACCATTCCTGTGACACTAGTTATAGATTTCGATGATTCACTCCAGGTTTACTATATCCCTTGGACCTTCTTATTGATGATGAAACACAGAAATTGCATCGGAATTAAAAAGAAAAGGCACAATGCCGACTTAAGTACAAGAAGACTGACTCCTCTTACTGACTATGTCTTGAACCATTCCATTGACACTAGTTATAGATTCCGATGCTTCACTCCAGGTTTACTGTATCCCTTGGACCTTCTTATTGACGATGAAACACAGAAATTGCATCGGAATTAAATAGAAAATGCACAATGCCGACTTAAGACAAAAACCTGACTCTTCTTACTGACTATGTTGTGAACCATTCCTGTGACACTAGTTATAGATCCGATGCTTCACTTCAGGCTTACTGTATACCTTGGACCTTCTTATTGACGATGAAACACAGAAATTGCATCGGAATTAAATACAAAAGGCACAAAGCAGAATTAAGGTCAAGAAGACTGACTCTTCTTACTGTCTATGTTTTGAACCATTCCTGTGACACTAGTTATAGATTCCGATGCTTCACTCCAGGTTTACTGTATCCCTTGGACCTTGTTATTGACGATGAAACACAGAAATTGAATCGGAATTAATTTCAAAAGGCACAATGCCGACATAAGGACAAGAAGACTGACTCTTCTTACTGACTATGTTTTGAAGCATTCCTGTGACACTAGCTATAGATTCCGAAGCTTCACTTCAGGTTTACTGTATCCCTTGGACCTTCTTATAGACGATGAAACACAGTAATTGCATCGGAATTAAATACAAAAGGCACAATGCCGACTTAAGGACAAGTAGACTGACTCTTCTTACTGACTTTGTTTTGAACCATTCCTGTGACATTAGTTATAGATTCCGATGCTTCACTTCAGGTTTATTGTTATTGACGATGAAACCCAGAAATTGCTTCGGAATTAAATGAAAAGGCACAATGTCGACGTAAGTACAAGAAGACTGACTCTTCTTACTGTCTATGTTTTGAACCATTCCTGTGACACTAGTTATAGATTCCGATGATTCACTCCAGGTTTACTATATCCCTTGGACCTTCTTATTGATGATGAAACACAGAAATTGCATCGGAATTAAAAAGAAAAGGCACAATGCCGACTTAAGTACAAGAAGACTGACTCCTCTTACTGACTATGTCTTGAACCATTCCATTGACACTAGTTATAGATTCCGATGCTTCACTCCAGGTTTACTGTATCCCTTGGACCTTCTTATTGACGATGAAACACAGAAATTGCATCGGAATTAAATAGAAAAGGCACAATGCCGACTTAAGTACAAAAACCTGACTCTTCTTACTGACTATGTTGTGAACCATTCCTGTGACACTAGTTATAGATCCGATGCATCACTTCAGGCTTACTGTATACCTTGGACCTTCTTATTGACGATGAAACACAGAAATTGCATCGGAATTAAATACAAAAGGCACAAAGCAGAATTAAGGTCAAGAAGACTGACTCTTCTTACTGTCTATGTTTTGAACCATTCCTGTGACACTAGTTATAGATTCCGATGCTTCACTCCAGGTTTACTGTATCCCTTGGACCTTGTTATTGACGATGAAACACAGAAATTGAATCGGAATTAATTTCAAAAGGCACAATGCCGACATAAGGACAAGAAGACTGACTCTTCTTACTGACTATGTTTTGAAGCATTCCTGTGACACTAGCTATAGATTCCGAAGCTTCACTTCAGGTTTACTGTATCCCTTGGACCTTCTTATAGACGATGAAACACAGTAATTGCATCGGAATTAAATACAAAAGGCACAATGCCGACTTAAGGACAAGTAGACTGACTCTTCTTACTGACTTTGTTTTGAACCATTCCTGTGACATTAGTTATAGATTCCGATGCTTCACTTCAGGTTTATTGTTATTGACGATGAAACACAGAAATTGCATCGGAATTGAATTGAAAAGGCACAATGTCGACGTAAGTACAAGAAGACTGACTCTTCTTACTGTCTATGTTTTGAACCATTCCTGTGACACTAGTTATAGATTCCGATGATTCACTCCAGGTTTACTATATCCCTTGGACCTTCTTATTGATGATGAAACACAGAAATTGCATCGGAATTAAAAAGAAAAGGCACAATGCCGACTTAAGTACAAGAAGACTGACTCCTCTTACTGACTATGTCTTGAACCATTCCATTGACACTAGTTATAGATTCCGATGCTTCACTCCAGGTTTACTGTATCCCTTGGACCTTCTTATTGACGATGAAACACAGAAATTGCATCGGAATTAAATAGAAAAGGCACAATGCCGACTTAAGTACAAAAACCTGACTCTTCTTACTGACTATGTTGTGAACCATTCCTGTGACACTAGTTATAGATCCGATGCTTCACTTCAGGCTTACTGTATACCTTGGACCTTCTTATTGACGATGAAACACAGAAATTGCATCGGAATTAAATACAAAAGGCACAAAGCAGAATTAAGTTCAAGAAGACTGACTCTTCTTACTGTCTATGTTTTGAACCATTCCTGTGACACTAGTTATAGATTCCGATGCTTCACTCCAGGTTTACTGTATCCCTTGGACCTTGTTATTGACGATGAAACACAGAAATTGAATCGGAATTAATTTCAAAAGGCACAATGCCGATATAAGGACAAGAAGACTGACTCTTCTTACTGACTATGTTTTGAAGCATTCCTGTGACACTAGCTATAGATTCCGAAGCTTCACTTCAGGTTTACTGTATCCCTTGGACCTTCTTATTGACGATGAAACACAGTAATTGCATCGGAATTAAATACAAAAGGCACAATGCCGACTTAAGGACAAGTAGACTGACTCTTCTTACTGACTTTGTTTTGAACCATTCCTGTGACATTAGTTATAGATTCCGATGCTTCACTTCAGGTTTATTGTTATTGACGATGAAACACAGAAATTGCATCGGAATTGAATTGAAAAGGCACAATGTCGACGTAAGTACAAGAAGACTGACTCTTCTTACTGTCTATGTTTTGAACCATTCCTGTGACACTAGTTATAGATTCCGATGATTCACTCCAGGTTTACTGTATCCCTTGGACCTTCTTATTGATGATGAAACACAGAAATTGCATCGGAATTAAATACAAAAGGCACAATGCCGACTTAAGTACAAGAAGACTGACTTTTCTTAATGACTATGTTTTGAACCATTCCATTGACACTAGTTATAGATTCCGATGCTTCACTCCATGTTTACTGTATCCCTTGGACCTTCTTATTGACGTTGAAACACAGAAATTGCATCGGAATTAAATACAAAAGGCACAAAGCCGACGTAAGGACAAGAAGACTGACTCTTCTTACTGACTTTGCTTTGAACCATTCCTATGACACTAGTTATAGATTGCGATGCTTCACTTCAGGTTAATTGTATCCCTCTGACCTTCTTATTGACGATGAAACACAGAAATTGCTTCGGAATTAAATGAAAAGGCACAATGCCGACTTAAGTACAAGAAGACTGACTCTTCTTACTGACTATGTTTTGAAACATTCCTGTGACACTAGTTATAGATTCCGATGCTTCACTCCAGGTTTACTGTATCCCTTAAACCTTCTTGTTGACGATGAAACACAGAAATTGCATCGGAATTAAAAAGAAAAGGCACAATGCCGACTTAAGTACAAGAAGACTGATTCATCTTACTGACTATGTTTTGAACCATTCCTGTGACACTAGTTATAGATTCCGATGCTTCACTCCAGGTTTACTGTATCCCTTGGACCTTCTTATTGACGATGAAACACAGAAATTGCATCGGAATTAAATAGAAAAGGCACAATGCCGACTTAAGGACAAAAACCTGACTCTTCTTACTGACTATGTTTTGAACCATTCCTGTGACACTAGTTATAGATCCGATGCTTCACTTCAGGTTTACTGTATACCTTGGCCCTTCTTATTGACGATGAAACACAGAAATTGCATCGGAATTAAATACAAAAGGCACAAAGCAGAATTAAGGTCAAGAAGATTGACTCTTCTTACTGTCTATGATTTGAACCATTCCTGTGACACTAGTTATAGATTCCGATGCTTCACTCCAGGTTTACTGTATCCCTTGGACCTTCTTATTGACGATGACACAGAAATTGCATCGGAATTAATTACAAAAGGCACAATGCCGACATAAGGACAAGAAGACTGACTCTTCCTACTGACTATGTTTTGAAGCATTCCTGTGACACCAGCTATAGATTCCGAAGCTTCACTTCAGGTTTACTGTATACCTTGGACCTTCTTATTGACGATGAAACACAGAAATTGCATCGGAATTAAATACAAAAGGCACAATGCCGACTAAAGTACAAGAAGACTGACACTCTTTACTGACTATGTTTTGAACCCTTCCTGTGACACTAGTTATAAATTCCGATGCTTCACTTCAGGTTTACTGTATCCTATGGACCTTCTTATTGACGATGAAACACAGAAAATGCATCGGAATTAAATACAAAAGACACAATGCCGACTAAAGTACAAGAAGACTGACTCTTCTTACTGACTATGTTTTGAACCATTCCTGTGACACTAGTTATAAATTCCGATGCTTCATTTCAGGTTTACTGTATCCCTTGGACCTTCTTATTGACGATGAAACGCATAAATTGCATCGGAATTAAATACAAAATGCACTAAGCAGAATTAAGTACAAGAAGTCTGACTCTTCTTACTGTCTATGTTTTGATCCTTTCCTGTGACACTAGTTATAGATTCCGATGCTTCACTCCAGGTCTACTGTATCCCTTGGACCTTCTTATTGACGATGAAACACAGAAATTGCATCGGAATTAAATAGAAAAGGCACAATGCCGACTTAATTACAAGAATACTGACTCTTCTTACTGACCATGTTTTGAACCATTCCTGTGACACTAGTTATAGATTCCGATGCTCCACTTAAGAATTACTGTATCCCTCTGACCTTCTTATTGACGATGAAACACAGAAATTGCATCGGAATTAAATAGAAAAGGCACAATGCCGACTTAAGTACAAGAAGACTGACTCTTCTTACTGTCTATGTTTTGAACCATCATTGTGACACTAGTTACAGATTCCGATGCTTCACTCCAGGTTTACTGTATCCCTTGGTCCTTCTTATTGACGATGAATCACAGAAATTGCATCGGAATTAAATACAAAAGGCACAATGCTGACTAAAGTACAAGAAGACTGACTCTCCTTACTGACTATGTTTTGAACCCTTCCTGTGACACTAGTTATCAATTCCGATGCTTCACTTCAGGTTTACTGTATCCCTTGGACCTTCTTATTGACGATGAAACACATAAAATGCATCGGAATTAAATACAAAAGGCACAATGCCGACATAAGTACAAGAAGACTGACTCTCCTTACTGACTATGTTTTGAACCATTCCTGTGACACAAGTTATAGATTCCGATGCTTCACTTCAGGTTTACTGTATCCCTTGGACATTCTTATTGACGATGAAACACAGAAATTGCATCGGAATTAAATACAAAAGGCACAATGCCGACTTAAAGACAAGCAGACTGACTCTTCTTACTGACTTTGTTTTGAACCATTCCTGTGACACTAGTTATTGATTCAGATGCTTCACTTCAGGTTTATTGTATCCCTCTGACCTTCTTATTGACGATGAAACACAGAAATTGCATCGGAATTAAATACAAAAGGCACAAAGCAGAATTAAGGTCAAGAAGATTGACTCTTCTTACTGTCTATGTTTTGAACCATTCCTGTGACACTAGTTATAGATTCCGATGCTTCACTCCAGGTTTACTGTATCCCTTGGACCTTCTTATTGACGATGACACAGAAATTGCATCGGAATTAATTACAAAAGGCACAATGCCGACATAAGGACAAGAAGACTGACTCTTCTTACTGACTATGTTTTGAAGCATTCCTGTGACACTAGTTATAGATTCCGAAGCTTCACTTCAGGTTTACTGTATACCTTGGACCTTCTTATTGACGATGAAACACAGAAATTGCATCGGAATTAAATACAAAAGGCACAATGCCGACTAAAGTACAAGAAGACTGACACTCTTTACTGACTATGTTTTGAACCCTTCCTGTGACACTAGTTATATATTCCGATGCTTCACATCAGGTTTACTGTATCCCTTGGACCTTCTTATTGACGATGAAACACAGAAAATGCATCGGAATTAAATACAAAAGGCACAATGCCGACTAAAGTACAAGAAGACTGACTCTTCTTACTGACTATGTTTTGAACCATTCCTGTGACACTAGTTATAAATGCCGATGATTCCCTTCAGGTTTACTGTATCCCTTGGACCTTCTTATTGACGATGAAACACAGAAATTGCATCGGAATTAAATACAAAATGCACAAAGCAGAATTAAGTACAAGAAGTCTGACTCTTCTTACTGTCTATGTTTTGAACCATTCCTGTGACACTAGTTATAGATTCCGATGCTTCACTCCAGGTTTACTGTATCCCTTGGACCTTCCTATTGACGATGAAACACAGAAATTGCATCGGAATTAAATAGAAAAGGCACAATGCCGACTTAAGGACAAGAAGACTGACTCTTCTTACTGACCATGTTTTGAACCATTCCTGTGACACTAGTTATAGATTCCGATGCTCCACTTAAGGATTACTGTATCCCTCTGACCTTCTTATTGACGATGAAACACAGAAATTGCATCGGAATTAAATAGAAAAGGCACAATGCCGACTTAAGTACAAGAAGACTGACTCTTCTTACTGTCTATGTTTTGAACCATCCCTGTGACACTAGTTACAGATTCCGATGCTTCACTCCAGGTTTACTGTATCCCTTGGTCCTTCTTATTGACGATGAATCACAGAAATTGCATCGGAATTAAATACAAAAGACACAATGCCGACTAAAGTACAAGAAGACTGACTCTCCTTACTGACTATGTTTTGAACCCTTCCTGTGACACTAGTTATAAATTCCGATGCTTCACTTCAGGTTTACTGTATCCCTTGGACCTTCTTATTGACGATGAAACACAGAAAATGCATCGGAATTAAATACAAAAGGCACAATGCCGACATAAGTACAAGAAGACTGACTCTCCTTACTGACTATGTTTTGAACCATTCCTGTGACACAAGTTATAGATTCCGATGCTTCACTTCAGGTTTACTTTATCCCTTGGACATTCTTATTGACCATGAAACACAGAAATTCCATCGGAATTAAATACAAAAGGCACAATGCCGACATAAGGACAAGCAGACTGACTCCTCTTACTGACTTTGTTTTGAACCATTCCTGTGACACTAGTTATTGATTCAGATGCTTCACTTCAGGTTTAATGTATCCCTCTGACCTTCTTATTGACGATGAAACACAAAAATTGCATCGGAATTAAATAGAAAAGGCACAATGTCGACGTAAGTACAAGAAGACTGACTCTTCTTACTGTCTATGTTTTGAACCATTCCTGTGACACTAGTTATAGATTCCGATGCTTCACTCCAGGTTTACTATATCCCTTGGACCTTCTTATTGACGATGAAACACAGGAATTGCATCGGAATTAAATACAAAAGGCACAATGCCGACTTAAGGACAAGATGACTGACTGTTCTTACTGACTTTGCTTTGAACCATTCCTGTGACACTAGTTATAGATTCCGATGCTTCACTTCAGGTTTATTGTATGCCTCTGACCTTCTTATTGACGATGAAACACAGAAATTGCGTCGGAATTAAATAGAAAATGCACAATGCCGACATAAGTACAAGAAGACTGACTCTTCTTACTGACTATGTTTTGAACCATTCCTGTGACACTAGTTATAAATTCTGATGCTTCACTTCATTTTTACTGTATCCCTCTGACCTTCATATTGACGATGAAACACAGAAATTGCATTGGAATTAAATACAAAAGGCACAATGCCGAATTAAGTTTAAGAAGACTGACTCTTCTTACTGTCTATTTTTGAACCACTCCTGTGACACTAGTTATAGACTCCGATGCTTCACTCCAGGTTTACTGTATCCGTTGGACCTTCTTAGCGACGAAGAAACACAGAAATTGCATCGGAATTGAATACAAAAGGCACAATGACGACTTAAGTACAAAAACCCGACTCTTCTTACTGACTATGTTATGAACTATTCCTGTGACACTAGTTATAGATCCGATGCTTCACTTCAGGCTTACTGTATCCCTTGGACCTTCTTATTGACGATGAAACACAGAAATTGCATCGCAATTAATTACAAAAGGCACAATGCCGACTTAAGGACAAGAAGACTGACTCTTCTTACTGACTATGTTTTGAACCATTCATGTGACACTAGCTATAGATTCCGATGCTTCACTTCATGTTTATTGTATCCCTCTGACCTTCTTATTGACGATGAAACACAGAAATTGCATCGGAATTAAATAGAAAAGGCACAATGTCGACGTAAGTACAAGAAGTCTGACTCTTCTTACTGTCTATGTTTTGAACCATTCCTGTGACACTAGTTATAGATTCCGATGCTTCACTCCAGGTTTACTATATCCCTTGGACCTTCTTATTGACGATGAAACACAGGAATTGCATCGGAATTAAATACAAAAGGCACAATGCCGACTTAAGGACAAGATGACTGACTGTTCTTACTGACTTTGCTTTGAACCATTCCTGTGACACTAGTTATAGATTCCGATGCTTCACTTCAGGTTTATTGTATGCCTCTGACCTTCTTATTGACGATGAAACACAGAAATTGCGTCGGAATTAAATAGAAAATGCACAATGCCGACATAAGTACAAGAAGACTGACTCTTCTTACTGACTATGTTTTGAACCATTCCTGTGACACTAGTTATAAATTCTGATGCTTCACTTCATTTTTACTGTATCCCTCTGACCTTCATATTGACGATGAAACACAGAAATTGCATTGGAATTAAATACAAAAGGCACAATGCCGAATTAAGTTTAAGAAGACTGACTCTTCTTACTGTCTATTTTTGAACCACTCCTGTGACACTAGTTATAGACTCCGATGCTTCACTCCAGGTTTACTGTATCCGTTGGACCTTCTTAGCGACGAAGAAACACAGAAATTGCATCGGAATTGAATACAAAAGGCACAATGACGACTTAAGTACAAAAACCCGACTCTTCTTACTGACTATGTTATGAACTATTCCTGTGACACTAGTTATAGATCCGATGCTTCACTTCAGGCTTACTGTATCCCTTGGACCTTCTTATTGACGATGAAACACAGAAATTGCATCGCAATTAATTACAAAAGGCACAATGCCGACTTAAGGACAAGAAGACTGACTCTTCTTACTGACTATGTTTTGAACCATTCATGTGACACTAGCTATAGATTCCGATGCTTCACTTCATGTTTATTGTATCCCTCTGACCTTCTTATTGACGATGAAACACAGAAATTGCATCGGAATTAAATAGAAAAGGCACAATGTCGACGTAAGTACAAGAAGTCTGACTCTTCTTACTGTCTATGTTTTGAACCATTCCTGTGACACTAGTTATAGATCCGATGCTTCACTTCAGGCTTACTGTATACCTTGGACATTCTTATTGACGATGAAACACAGAAATTGCATCGGAATTAATTACAAAAGCCACAATGCCGACACAATGACAAGAAGATTGACTCTTCTTACTGACTATGTTTTGAAGCATTCCTGTGACACTAGCTATAGATTCCGAAGCTTCATTTCAGGTTTACTGTATCCCTTGGACCGTCTTATTGACGATGAAACACAGAAATTGCATCGGAATTAAATACAAAAGGCACAGTGCCGACTTAAGCACAAGCAGACTGACTCTTCTTACTGACTTTGTTTTGAACCATTCCTGTGACACTAGTTATTGATTCAGATGCTTCACTTCAGGTTTATTGTATCCCTCTGACCTTCTTATTGACGATGAAACACAAAAATTGCATCGGAATTAAATAGAAAAGGCACAATGTCGGCGTAAGTACAAGAAGACTGAGTCTTCTTACTGTCTATGTTTTGAACCATTCCTGTGACACTAGTTATAGATTCCGATGCTTCACTCCAGGTTTACTATATCCCTTGGACCGTCTTATTGACGATGAGACACAGAAATTGCATCGGAATTAAATAGAAAAGGCACAACGCCGACATAAGTACAAGAAGACTGACTCTCCTTGCTGACTATGTTTTGAACCATTTCATTGACACTAGTTATAGATTCCGATGCTTCACTCCAGGTTTACTATATTCCTTGGACCTTCTAATTGACGATGAAACACAGGAATTGCATCGGAATTAAATACAAAAGGCACAATGCCGACTTAAGGACAAGAAGACTGACTCTTCTTACTGACTTTGCTTTGAACCATTCCTGTGACACTAGTTATAGATTCCGATGCTTCACTTCAGGTTTATTGTATCCCTCTGACCGTCTTATTCACGATGAAACACAGAAATTGCGTCGGAATTAAATAGAAAAGGCACAATGCCGACTTAAGTACAAGAAGACTGACTCTTCTTACTGACTATGTTTTGAACCATTCCTGTGACACTAGTTATAGATTCCGATGCTTCACTCCAGGTTTACTGCATCCCTTGGACCTTCTTAGTGACGATGAAACACAGAAATTGCATCGGAATTAAATACAAAAGGCACAATGCCTACTTAAGTACAAGAAGACTAACTCTTCTTTCCGACTATGTTTTGAACCATTCCTGTGACACTAGTTATGGATTCCGATGCTTCACTTCAGGTTTACTGTATCCCTCTGACCTTGTTATTGGCTATGAAACACAGAAATTGCATCGGAATTAAATAGAAAGGGCACAATGCCGACTTAAGGACAAAAACCTCACTCTTCTTACTGACTATGTTTTGAACCATTCCTGTGACACTAGTTATAGATTCCGATGCTTCACTCCAGGTTTACTGTATCCCTTGGACCTTCTTATTGACGATGAAACACAGCAATTGCATCGGAATTAAATACAAAAGGCACAAAGCAGAATTAGGGTCAAGAAGACTGACTCTTCTTACTGTCTATGTTTTGAACCATTCCTGTAACACTAGTTATAGATTCCGATGCGTCACTCCAGGTTTACTGTATCCCTTGGACCTTCTTATTGACGATGAAACACAGAAATTGCATCGGAAATAATTAAAAACGGCACAATGCCGACATAAGGACAAGAAGACTGACTCTTCTTACTGACTATGTTTTGAAGCATTCCTGTGACACTAGCTATAGATTCCGAAGCTTCACTTCAGGTTTACTGTATCCCTTGGACCTTCTTATTGACGACGCAACACAGAAATTGCATCGGAATTAAATACAAAAGGCCCAATGCCGACTTAAGGACAAGGAGACTGACTCTTCTTACTGACTTTGCTTTGAACCATTCCTGTAACACTAGTTATAGATTCCGATACTTCACTTCAGGTTTATTGTATCCATCTGACCTTCTTATTGACGATGAAACACAGAAATTGCATCGGAATTAAATACAAAAGGCACAAAGCAGAATTAGGGTCAAGAAGACTGACTCTTCTTACTGTCTATGTTATGAACCATTCCTGTGACACTAGCTATAGATTCCGATGCTTCACTCCAGGTTTACTGTATCCCTTGGACCGTCTTATTGACGATGAAACACAGAAATTGCATCGGAAATAATTACAAATGGCACAATGCCGACATAAGGACAAGAAGACTGACTCTTCTTACTGACTATGTTTTGAAGCATTCCTGTGACACTAGCTATAGATTCCGAAGCTTCACTTCAGGTTTACTGTATCCCTTGGACCTTCTTATTGACGATGCAACACAGAAATTGCATCGGAATGAAATACAAAAGGCACAATGCCGACTTAAGGACAAGAAGACTGACTCTTCTTACTGACTTTGCTTTTAACCATTCCTGTAACACTAGTTATAGATTCCGATACTTCACTTCAGGTTTATTGTATCCCTCTGACCTTCTTATTGACGATGAAACACAGAAATTGCGTCGGAATTAAATAGAAAATGCACAATGCCGACTTAAGTACAAGAAGACTGACTCATCTTACTGACTATGTTTTGAACCATTCCTGTGACACTAGTTATAGATTCCGATGCTTCACTCCAGGTTTATTGTATCCCTCTGACCTTCTTATTGACGATGAAACACAGAAATTGCATCGGAATTAATTACAAAAGGCACAATGCCGACACAAGGACAAGAAGATTGACTCTTCTTACTGACTATGTTTTGAAGCATTCCTGTGACACTAGCTATAGATTCCGAAGCTTCACTTCAGGTTTACTGTATCCCTTGGACCTTCTTATTGACGATGAAACACAGAAATTGCATCGGAATTAAATAAAATGGCACAATGCCGACTTAAGTACAAGAAGACTGACTCTTCTTACTGACTATGTTTTGAACCATTCCTGTGACACTAGTTATAGATTCCGATACTTCACTCCAGGTTTACTGTATCCCTTGGACCTTCTTGTTGACGATGAAACACAGAAATTGCATCGGAATTAAAAAGAAAAGGCACAATGCCGACTTAAGTACAAGAAGACTGACTCTTCTTACTGACTATGCTTTGAACCATTCCTGTGACACTAGTTATAGATTCCGATGCTTCACTCCAGGTTTACTGTATCCCTTGGACCTTCTTATTGACGATAAAACATAGAAATTGCATCGGAATTAAGTAGAAAAGGCACAATGCCGACTTAAGGACAAAAACCTGACTCTTCTTACTGACTACTTTTTGAACCATTCCTGTGACACTAGTTATAGATCCGATGCTTCACTTCAGGTTTACTGTATACCTTGGACCTTCTTATTGACGATGAAACACAGAAATTGCATCGGAATTAAATACAAAAGGCACAGTGCCGACTTAAGCACAAGCAGACTGACTCTTCTTACTGACTTTGTTTTGAACCATTCCTGTGACACTAGTTATTGATTCAGATGCTTCACTTCAGGTTTATTGTATCCTTCTGACCTTCTTATTGACGATGAAACACAAAAATTGCATCGGAATTAAATAGAAAAGGCACAATGTCGGCGTAAGTACAAGAAGACTGAGTCTTCTTACTGTCTATGTTTTGAACCATTCCTGTGACACTAGTTATAGATTCCGATGCTTCACTCCAGGTTTACTATATGCCTTGGACCGTCTAATTGATGATGAAACACAGAAATTGCACCGGAATTAAATAGAAAAGGCACAACGCCGACTTAAGTACAAGAAGACTGACTCTCCTTGCTGACTATGTTTTGAACCATTTCATTGACACTAGTTATAGATTCCGATGCTTCACTCCAGGTTTACTATATTCCTTGGACCTTCTTGTTGACGATGAAACACAGGAATTGCATCGGAATTACATACAAAAGGCACAATGCCGACTTAAGGACAAGAAGACTGACTCTTCTTACTGACTTTGCTTTGAACCATTCCTGTGACACTAGTTATAGATTCCGATGCTTCACTTCAGGTTTATTGTATCCCTCTGACCGTCTTATTGACGATGAAACACAGAAATTGCGTCGGAATTAAATAGAAAAGGCACAATGCCGACTTAAGTACAAGAATACTGACTCTTCTTACTGACTATGTTTTGAACCATTCCTGTGACACTAGTTATAGATTCCGATGCTTCACTCCAGGTTTACTGCATCCCTTGGACCTTCTTAGTGACGATGAAACACAGAAATTGCATTGGAATTAAATACAAAAGGCACAATGCCGACTTAAGTACAAGAAGACTAACTCTTCTTACCGACTATGTTTTGAACCATTCCTGTGACACTAGTTATGGATTCCGATGCTTCACTTCAGGTTTACTGTATCCCTCTGACCTTGTTATTGTCTATGAAACACAGAAATTGCATCGGAATTAAATAGAAAGGGCACAATGCCGACTTAAGGACAAAAACCTCACTCTTCTTACTGACTATGCTTTGAACCATTCCTGTGACACTAGTTATAGATTCCGATGCTTCACTCCAGGTTAACTGTATCCCTTGGACCTTCTTATTGACGATGAAACACAGAAATTGCATAGGAATTAAATACAAAAGGCACAAAGCAGAATTAGGGTCAAGAAGACTGACTCTTCTTACTGTCTATGTTTTGAACCATTCCTGTAACACTAGTTATAGATTCCGATGCGTCACTCCAGGTTTACTGTATCCCTTGGACCTTCTTATTGACGATGAAACACAGAAATTGCATCGGAAATAATTAAAAACGGCACAATGCCGACATCAGGACAAGAAGACTGACTCTTCTTAGTGACTATGTTTTGAAGCATTCCTGTGACACTAGCTATAGATTCCGAAGCTTCACTTCAGGTTTACTGTATCCCTTGGACCTTCTTATTGACGATGAAACACAGAAATTGCATCGGAATTAAATACAAAAGGCACAGTGCCGACTTAAGCACAAGCAGACTGACTCTTCTTACTGACTTTGTTTTGAACCATTCCTGTGACACTAGTTATTGATTAAGATGCTTCACTTCAGGTTTATTGTATCCCTCTGACCTTCTTATTGACGATGAAACACAAAAGTTGCATCGGAATTAAAATAGAAAAGGCACAATGTCGGCGTAAGTACAAGAAGACTGAGTCTTCTTACTGTCTATGTTTTGAACCATTCCTGTGACACTAGTTATAGATTCCGATGCTTCATTCCAGGTTTACTATATCCCTTGGACCGTCTTATTGATGATGAAACACAGAAATTGCATCGGAATTAAATAGAAAAGGCACAACGCCGACATAAGTACAAGAAGACTGACTCTCCTTGCTGACTATGTTTTGAACCATTTCATTGACACTAGTTATAGATTCCGATGCTTCACTCCAGGTTTACTATATTCCTTGGACCTTCTTATTGACGATGAAACACAGGAATTGCATCGGAATTAAATACAAAAGGCACAATGCCGATTTAAGGACAAGAAGACTGACTCTTCTTACTGACTTTGCTTTGAACCATTCCTGTGACACTAGTTATAGATTCCGATGCTTCACTTCAGGTTTATTGTATCCCTCTGACCGTCTTATTGACGATGAAACACAGAAATTGCGTCGGAATTAAATAGAAAAGGCACAATGCTGACTTAAGTACAAGAATACTGACTCTTCTTACTGACTATGTTTTGAACCATTCCTGTGACACTAGTTATAGATTCCGATGCTTCACTCCAGGTTTACTGCATCCCTTGGACCTTCTTAGTGACGATGAAACACAGAAATTGCATCGGAATTAAATACAAAAGGCACAATGCCGACTTAAGTACGAGAAGACTAACTCTTCTTACCGACTATGTTTTGAACCATTCCTGTGACACTAGTTATGGATTCCGATGCTTCACTTCAGGTTTACTGTATCCCTCTGACCTTGTTATTGGCTATGAAACACAGAAATTGCATCGGAATTAAATAGAAAGGGCACAATGCCGACTTAAGGACAAAAACCTCACTCTTCTTACCGACTATGTTTTGAACCATTCCTGTGACACTAGTTATAGATTCCGATGCTTCACTCCAGGTTAACTGTATCCCTTGGACCTTCTTATTGACGATGAAACACAGAATTTGCATAGGAATTAAATACAAAAGGCACAAAGCAGAATTAGGGTCAAGAAGACTGACTCTTCTTACTGTCTATGTTTTGAACCATTCCTGTAACACTAGTTATAGATTCCGATGCGTCACTCCAGGTTTACTGTATCCCTTGGACCTTCTTATTGACGATGAAACACAGAAATTGCATCGGAAATAATTAAAAACGGCACAATGCCGACATAAGGACAAGAAGACTGACTCTTCTTACTGACTATGTTTTGAAGCATTCCTGTGACACTAGCTATAGATTCCGAAGCTTCACTTCAGGTTTACTGTATCCCTTGGACCTTCTTATTGACGATGCAACACAGAAATTGCATCGGAATTAAATACAAAAGGCACAATGCCGACTTAAGGACAAGGAGACTGACTCTTCTTACTGACTTTGCTTTGAACCATTCCTGTAACACTAGTTATAGATTCCGATACTTCACTTCAGGTTTATTGTATCCATCTGACCTTCTTATTGACGATGAAACACAGAAATTGCATCGGAATTAAATACAAAAGGCCCAAAGCAGAATTAGGGTCAAGAAGACTGACTCTTCTTACTGTCTATGTTTTGAACCATTCCTGTGACACTAGCTATAGATTCCGATGCTTCACTCCAGGTTTACTGTATCCCTTGGACCTTCTTATTGACGATGAAACACAGAAATTGCATCGGAAATAATTACAAATGGCACAATGCCGACATAAGGACAAGAAGACTGACTCTTCTTACTGACTATGTTTTGAAGCATTCCTGTGACACTAGCTATAGATTCCGAAGCTTCACTTCAGGTTTACTGTATCCCTTGGACCTTCTTATTGACGATGCAACACAGAAATTGCATCGGAAATAATTAAAAACGGCACAATGCCGACATAAGGACAAGAAGACTGACTCTTCTTACTCACTATGTTTTGAAGCATTCCTGTGACACTAGCTATAGATTCCGAAGCTTCACTTCAGGTTTACTGTATCCCTTGGACCTTCTTATTGACGATGCAACACAGAAATTGCATCGGAATTAAATAGAAAATGCACAATGCCGACTTAAGTACAAGAAGACTGACTCATCTTACTGACTATGTTTTGAACCATTCCTGTGACACTAGTTATAGATTCCGATGCTTCACTCCAGGTTTACTGCATCCCTTGGACCATCTTAGTGACGATGAAACACAGAAATTGCATCGGAATTAAATACAAAAGGCACAATGCCGACTTAAGTACAAGAAGACTAACTCTTCTTCCTGACTATGATTTGAACCATTCCTGTGACACTAGTTATTGATTCCGATGCTTCACTTCAGGTTTACTGTATCCCTCTGACCTTCTTATTGACGATGAAACACAGAAATTGCATCGGAATTAAATAGAAAAGGCACAATGCCGACTTAAGTACAAGAAGACTGACTCTTCTTACTGTCTATGTTTTGAACCATCCCTGTGACACTAGTTATAGATTCCGATGCTTCACTCCAAGTTTACTGTATCCCTTGGTCCTTCTTAATGACGATGAAACACATAAAATGCATCGGGATTAAATACAAAATGCACATCGCCGACTTAAGTACAAGAAGACTGACTCTTCTTACTGACAATGTTTTGAACCATTCCTGTGACACTAGTTATCAATTCCGATGCTTCACTTCAGGTTTACTGTACCCCTTGGACCTTCTTATGGACGATGAAACACAGAAATTGCATCGGAATTAAATATAAAGGGCACAATGCCGACCTAAGTACAAGAAGACTAACTCTTCTTACTGACTATGTTTTGAACCATTCCTGTGACACTAGCTATTGATTCCGATGCTTCACTTCATGTTTATTGTATCCCTCTGACCTTCATATTGACGATTAAACAGAGAAATTGCATCGGAATTAAATATAAAAGGCACAATGCCGACGTAAGTACAAGAAGTCTGACTCTTCTTACTGTCTATGTTTTGAACCATTCCTGTGACTCTAGTTATGGATTCCGATGCTTCACTCCAGTTTTACTATATCCCTTGGACCTTCTTATTGACGATGCAACACAGAAATTGCATCGGAATTAAAAAGAAAAGGCACAATGCCGACTTAAGTACAAGAAGACTGACTCCTCTTACTGACTGTGTCTTGAACCATTCCATTGACACTAGTTATAGATTCCGATGCTTCACTCCAGGTTTACTGTATCCCTTGGACCTTCATATTGACGATGAAACACAGAAATTGCATCGGAATTAAATAGAAAGGGCACAATGCCGACTTAAGTACAAAAACCTGACTCTTCTTATTGAGAAGGTTTTGAACCATTCCTGTGACACTAGTTATAGATCCGATGCTTCACTTCAGGCTTACTGTATACCTTGGACCTTCTTATTGACGATGAAACACAGAAATTGCATCGGAATTAAATACAAGAGGCACAAAGCAGAATTAAGGTCAAGAAGACTGACTCTTCTTACTGTCTATGTTTTGAACCATTCCTGTGACACTAGTTATAGATTCCGATGCTTCACTCCAGGTTTACTGTATCCCTTGGACCTTCTTATTAACGATGAAACACAGAAATTGCATCGGAATTAATTTCAAAAGGCACAATGCCGACATAAGGACAAGAAGACTGACTCTTCTTACTGACTATGTTTTGAAGCTTTCCTGTGACACAAGCTATAGATTCCGAAGCTTCACTTCAGGTTTACTGTATCCCTTGGACCTTCTTATTGACGATGAAACACAGAAATTGCATCGGAATTAAATACAAAAGGCACAATGCCGACTTAAGGACAAGAAGACTGACTCTTCTTACTGACTTTGTTTTGAACCATTCCTGTGACATTTGTTATAGATTCCGATGCTTCACTTCAGGTTTATTGTATCCCTCGGACCTTCTTATTGACGATGAAACACAGAAATTCCATCGGAATTAAATACAAAAGGCACAATGCCGACTTAAGTACAAGAAGACTGACTTTTCTTACTGACTATGTTTTGAACCATTCCATTGACACTAGTTATAGATTCCGATGCTTCACTCCATGTTTACTGTATCCCTTGGACCTTCTTATTGACGATGAAACACAGAAATTGCATCGGAAATAAATACAAAAGGCACAAAGCCGACTTAAGGACTAGAAGACTGACTCTTCTTACTGACTTTGCTTTGAACCATTCCTGTGACACTAGTTATAGATTCCGATGCTTCACTTCAGGTTCATAGGATCCCTCTAACCTTCTTTTTGACGATGAAACCCAGAAATTGCTTCGGAATTAAATGAAAAGGCACAGTGCCGACTTAAGTACAAGAAGACTGACTCTTCTTACTGACTATGTTTTGAACCATTCCTGTGACACTAGTTATAGATTCCGATGCTTCACTCCATTTTTTCTGTATCCCTTAAACCTTCTTGTTGACGATGAAACACAGAAATTGCATCGGAATTAAAAAGAAAAGGCACAATGCCGACTTAAGTACAAGAAGACTGACTCTTCTTACTGACTATGTTTTGAACCATTCCTGTGACACTAGTTATAGATTCCGATGCTTCACTCCAGGTTTACTGCATCCCTTGGACATTCTTAGTGACGATGAAACACAGAAATTGCATCGGAATTAAATACAAAAGGCACAATGCCGACTTAAGTACATGAAGACTAACACTTCTTTCTGACTATGTTTTGAACCATTCCTGTGACACTAGTTATTGATTCCGATGCTTCACTTCAGGTTTACTGTATCCCTTGGACATTCTTATTGACGATGAAACACAGAAATTGCATCGGAATTAAATACAAAAGGCACAAAGCAGAATTAGGGTCAAGAAGACTGACTCTTCTTACTGTCTATGTTTTGAACCATTCCTGTGACACTAGTTAAAGATTCCGATGCTTCACTCCAGGTTTACTGTATCCCTTGGACCTTCTTATTGACGATGAAACACAGAAATTGCATCGGAAATAATTAAAAACGGCACAATGCCGACATAAGGACAAGAAGACTGACTCTTCTTACTGACTATGTTTTGAAACATTCCTGTGACACTAGCTATAGATTCCGAAGCTTCACTTCAGGTTTACTGTATCCCTTGGACCTTCTTATTGACGATGAAACACAGAAATTGCATCGGAATTAAATACAAAAGGCACAGTGCCGACTTAAGCACAAGCAGACTGACTCTTCTTACTGACTTTGTTTTGAACCATTCCTGTGACACTAGTTATTGATTCAGATGCTTCACTTCAGGTTTATTGTATCCTTCTGACCTTCTTATTGACGATGAAACACAAAAATTGCATCGGAATTAAATAGAAAAGGCACAATGTCGGCGTAAGTACAAGAAGACTGAGTCTTCTTACTGTCTATGTTTTGAACCATTCCTGTGACACTAGTTATAGATTCCGATGCTTCACTCCAGGTTTACTATATGCCTTGGACCGTCTAATTGATGATGAAACACAGAAATTGCACCGGAATTAAATAGAAAAGGCACAACGCCGACTTAAGTACAAGAAGACTGACTCTCCTTGCTGACTATGTTTTGAACCATTTCATTGACACTAGTTATAGATTCCGATGCTTCACTCCAGGTTTACTATATTCCTTGGACCTTCTTATTGACGATGAAACACAGGAATTGCATCGGAATTACATACAAAAGGCACAATGCCGACTTAAGGACAAGAAGACTGACTCTTCTTACTGACTTTGCTTTGAACCATTCCTGTGACACTAGTTATAGATTCCGATGCTTCACTTCAGGTTTATTGTATCCCTCTGACCGTCTTATTGACGATGAAACACAGAAATTGCGTCGGAATTAAATAGAAAAGGCACAATGCCGACTTAAGTACAAGAATACTGACTCTTCTTACTGACTATGTTTTGAACCATTCCTGTGACACTAGTTATAGATTCCGATGCTTCACTCCAGGTTTACTGCATCCCTTGGACCTTCTTAGTGACGATGAAACACAGAAATTGCATCGGAATTAAATACAAAAGGCACAATGCCGACTTAAGTACAAGAAGACTAACTCTTCTTACCGACTATGTTTTGAACCATTCCTGTGACACTAGTTATGGATTCCGATGCTTCACTTCAGGTTTACTGTATCCCTCTGACCTTGTTATTGTCTATGAAACACAGAAATTGCATCGGAATTAAATAGAAAGGGCACAATGCCGACTTAAGGACAAAAACCTCACTCTTCTTACTGACTATGCTTTGAACCATTCCTGTGACACTAGTTATAGATTCCGATGCTTCACTCCAGGTTAACTGTATCCCTTGGACCTTCTTATTGACGATGAAACACAGAAATTGCATAGGAATTAAATACAAAAGGCACAAAGCAGAATTAGGGTCAAGAAGACTGACTCTTCTTACTGTCTATGTTTTGAACCATTCCTGTAACACTAGTTATAGATTCCGATGCGTCACTCCAGGTTTACTGTATCCCTTGGACCTTCTTATTGACGATGAAACACAGAAATTGCATCGGAAATAATTAAAAACGGCACAATGCCGACATAAGGACAAGAAGACTGACTCTTCTTACTGACTATGTTTTGAAGCATTCCTGTGACACTAGCTATAGATTCCGAAGCTTCACTTCAGGTTTACTGTATCCCTTGGACCTTCTTATTGACGATGAAACACAGAAATTGCATCGGAATTAAATACAAAAGGCACAGTGCCGACTTAAGCACAAGCAGACTGACTCTTCTTACTGACTTTGTTTTGAACCATTCCTGTGACACTAGTTATTGATTAAGATGCTTCACTTCAGGTTTATTGTATCCCTCTGACCTTCTTATTGACGATGAAACACAAAAGTTGCATCGGAATTAAAATAGAAAAGGCACAATGTCGGCGTAAGTACAAGAAGACTGAGTCTTCTTACTGTCTATGTTTTGAACCATTCCTGTGACACTAGTTATAGATTCCGATGCTTCATTCCAGGTTTACTATATCCCTTGGACCGTCTTATTGATGATGAAACACAGAAATTGCATCGGAATTAAATAGAAAAGGCACAACGCCGACATAAGTACAAGAAGACTGACTCTCCTTGCTGACTATGTTTTGAACCATTTCATTGACACTAGTTATAGATTCCGATGCTTCACTCCAGGTTTACTATATTCCTTGGACCTTCTTATTGACGATGAAACACAGGAATTGCATCGGAATTAAATACAAAAGGCACAATGCCGATTTAAGGACAAGAAGACTGACTCTTCTTACTGACTTTGCTTTGAACCATTCCTGTGACACTAGTTATAGATTCCGATGCTTCACTTCAGGTTTATTGTATCCCTCTGACCGTCTTATTGACGATGAAACACAGAAATTGCGTCGGAATTAAATAGAAAAGGCACAATGCTGACTTAAGTACAAGAATACTGACTCTTCTTACTGACTATGTTTTGAACCATTCCTGTGACACTAGTTATAGATTCCGATGCTTCACTCCAGGTTTACTGCATCCCTTGGACCTTCTTAGTGACGATGAAACACAGAAATTGCATCGGAATTAAATACAAAAGGCACAATGCCGACTTAAGTACGAGAAGACTAACTCTTCTTACCGACTATGTTTTGAACCATTCCTGTGACACTAGTTATGGATTCCGATGCTTCACTTCAGGTTTACTGTATCCCTCTGACCTTGTTATTGGCTATGAAACACAGAAATTGCATCGGAATTAAATAGAAAGGGCACAATGCCGACTTAAGGACAAAAACCTCACTCTTCTTACCGACTATGTTTTGAACCATTCCTGTGACACTAGTTATAGATTCCGATGCTTCACTCCAGCTTACCTGTATCCCTTGGACCTTCTTATTGACGATGAAACACAGAAATTGCATAGGAATTAAATACAAAAGGCACAAAGCAGAATTAGGGTCAAGAAGACTGACTCTTCTTACTGTCTATGTTTTGAACCATTCCTGTAACACTAGTTATAGATTCCGATGCGTCACTCCAGGTTTACTGTATCCCTTGGACCTTCTTATTGACGATGAAACACAGAAATTGCATCGGAAATAATTAAAAACGGCACAATGCCGACATAAGGACAAGAAGACTGACTCTTCTTACTGACTATGTTTTGAAGCATTCCTGTGACACTAGCTATAGATTCCGAAGCTTCACTTCAGGTTTACTGTATCCCTTGGACCTTCTTATTGACGATGCAACACAGAAATTGCATCGGAATTAAATACAAAAGGCACAATGCCGACTTAAGGACAAGGAGACTGACTCTTCTTACTGACTTTGCTTTGAACCATTCCTGTAACACTAGTTATAGATTCCGATACTTCACTTCAGGTTTATTGTATCCATCTGACCTTCTTATTGACGATGAAACACAGAAATTGCATCGGAATTAAATACAAAAGGCCCAAAGCAGAATTAGGGTCAAGAAGACTGACTCTTCTTACTGTCTATGTTTTGAACCATTCCTGTGACACTAGCTATAGATTCCGATGCTTCACTCCAGGTTTACTGTATCCCTTGGACCTTCTTATTGACGATGAAACACAGAAATTGCATCGGAAATAATTACAAATGGCACAATGCCGACATAAGGACAAGAAGACTGACTCTTCTTACTGACTATGTTTTGAAGCATTCCTGTGACAATAGCTATAGATTCCGAAGCTTCACTTCAGGTTTACTGTATCCCTTGGACCTTCTTATTGACGATGCAACACAGAAATTGCATCGGAAATAATTAAAAACGGCACAATGCCGACATAAGGACAAGAAGACTGACTCTTCTTACTCACTATGTTTTGAAGCATTCCTGTGACACTAGCTATAGATTCCGAAGCTTCACTTCAGGTTTACTGTATCCCTTGGACCTTCTTATTGACGATGCAACACAGAAATTGCATCGGAATTAAATAGAAAATGCACAATGCCGACTTAAGTACAAGAAGACTGACTCATCTTACTGACTATGTTTTGAACCATTCCTGTGACACTAGTTATAGATTCCGATGCTTCACTCCAGGTTTACTGCATCCCTTGGACCATCTTAGTGACGATGAAACACAGAAATTGCATCGGAATTAAATACAAAAGGCACAATGCCGACTTAAGTACAAGAAGACTAACTCTTCTTCCTGACTATGATTTGAACCATTCCTGTGACACTAGTTATTGATTCCGATGCTTCACTTCAGGTTTACTGTATCCCTCTGACCTTCTTATTGACGATGAAACACAGAAATTGCATCGGAATTAAATAGAAAAGGCACAATGCCGACTTAAGTACAAGAAGACTGACTCTTCTTACTGTCTATGTTTTGAACCATCCCTGTGACACTAGTTATAGATTCCGATGCTTCACTCCAAGTTTACTGTATCCCTTGGTCCTTCTTATTGACGATGAAACACATAAAATGCATCGGGATTAAATACAAAATGCACATCGCCGACTTAAGTACAAGAAGACTGACTCTTCTTACTGACAATGTTTTGAACCATTCCTGTGACACTAGTTATCAATTCCGATGCTTCACTTCAGGTTTACTGTACCCCTTGGACCTTCTTATGGACGATGAAACACAGAAATTGCATCGGAATTAATATAAAGGGCACAATGCCGACCTAAGTACAAGAAGACTAACTCTTCTTACAGACTATGTTTTGAACCATTCCTGTGACACTAGCTATAGATTCCGATGCTTCACTTCATGTTTATTGTATCCCTCTGACCTTCATATTGACGATTAAACAGAGAAATTGCATCGGAATTAAATATAAAAGGCACAATGCCGACGTAAGTACAAGAAGTCTGACTCTTCTTACTGTCTATGTTTTGAACCATTCCTGTGACACTAGTTATGGATTCCGATGCTTCACTCCAGTTTTACTATATCCCTTGGACCTTCTTATTGACGATGTAAAACAGGAATTGCATCGGAATTAAAAAGAAAAGGCACAATGCCGACTTAAGTACAAGAAGACTGACTCCTCTTACTGACTGTGTCTTGAACCATTCCATTGACACTAGTTATAGATTCCGATGCTTCACTCCAGGTTTACTGTATCCCTTGGACCTTCATATTGACGATGAAACACAGAAATTGCATCGGAATTAAATAGAAAGGGCACAATGCCGACTTAAGTACAAAAACCTGACTCTTCTTATTGACAAGGTTTTGAACCATTCCTGTGACACTAGTTATAGATCCGATGCTTCACTTCAGGCTTACTGTATACCTTGGACCTTCTTTTTGACGATGAAACACAGAAATTGCATCGGAATTAAATACAAGAGGCACAAAGCAGAATTAAGGTCAAGAAGACTGACTCTTCTTACTGTCTATGTTTTGAACCATTCCTGTGACACTAGTTATAGATTCCGATGCTTCACTCCAGGTTTACTGTATCCCTTGGACCTTCTTATTAACGATGAAACACAGAAATTGCATCGGAATTAATTTCAAAAGGCACAATGCCGACATAAGGACAAGAAGACTGACTCTTCTTACTGACTATGTTTTGAAGCTTTCCTGTGACACAAGCTATAGATTCCGAAGCTTCACTTCAGGTTTACTGTATCCCTTGGGACCTTCTTATTGACGATGAAACACAGAAATTGCATCGGAATTAAATACAAAAGGCACAATGCCGACTTAAGGACAAGAAGACTGACTCTTCTTACTGACTTTGTTTTGAACCATTCCTGTGACATTAGTTATAGATTCCGATGCTTCACTTCAGGTTTATTGTATCCCTCGGACCTTCTTATTGACGATGAAACACAGAAATTCCATCGGAATTAATACAAAAGGCACAATGCCGACTTAAGTACAAGAAGACTGACTTTTCTTACTGACTATGTTTTGAACCATTCCATTGACACTAGTTATAGATTCCGATGCTTCACTCCATGTTTACTGTATCCCTTGGACCTTCTTATTGACGATGAAACACAGAAATTGCATCGGAAATAAATACAAAAGGCACAAAGCCGACTTAAGGACTAGAAGACTGACTCTTCTTACTGACTTTGCTTTGAACCATTCCTGTGACACTAGTTATAGATTCCGATGCTTCACTTCAGGTTCATAGTATCCCTCTGACCTTCTTTTTGACGATGAAACCCAGAAATTGCTTCGGAATTAAATGAAAAGGCACAGTGCCGACTTAAGTACAAGAAGACTGACTCTTCTTACTGACTATGTTTTGAACCATTCCTGTGACACTAGTTATAGATTCCGATGCTTCACTCCATTTTTTCTGTATCCCTTAAACCTTCTTGTTGACGATGAAACACAGAAATTGCATCGGAATTAAAAAGAAAAGGCACAATGCCGACTTAAGTACAAGAAGACTGACTCTTCTTACTGACTATGTTTTGAACCATTCCTGTGACACTAGTTATAGATTCCGATGCTTCACTCCAGGTTTACTGCATCCCTTGGACATTCTTAGTGACGATGAAACACAGAAATTGCATCGGAATTAAATAGAAAAGGCACAATGCCGACTTAAGTACAAAAACCCGACTCTTCTTACTGACTATGTTTTGAACTATTCCTGTGACAGTAGTTATAGATCCGATGCTTCACTTCAGGCTTACTGTATCCCTTGGACCTTCTTATTGACGATGAAACACAGAAATTGCATCGCAATTAATTACAAAAGGCACAATGCCGACTTAAGGACAAGAAGACTGACTCTTCTTACTGAGTATGTTTTGAACCATTCCTGTGACACTAGCTATAGATTCCGATACTTCACTCCAGGTTTACTGTATCCCTTGGACCTTCTTGTTGACGATGAAACACAGAAATTGCATCGGAATTAAAAAGAAAAGGCACAATGCCGACTTAAGTACAAGAAGACTGACTCTTCTTACTGACTATGTTTTGAACCATTCCTGTGACACTAGTTATAGATTCCGATGCTTCACTCCAGGTTTACTGTATCCCTTGGACCTTCTTATTGACGATGAAACACAGAAATTGCATCGGAATTATTTACAAATGGCACAATGCCGACATAAAGACAAGAAGACTGACTCTTCTTACCGACTATGTTTTGAAGCATTCCTGTGACACTAGCTATAGATTCTGAAGCTTCATTTCAGGTTTAATGTATCCCGTGGACCTTCTTATTGACGATGAAACACAGAAATTGCATCGGAATTAAATACAAAAGGCACAATGCCGACTTAAGCACAAGCAGACTGACTCTTCTTACTGACTTTGTTTTGAACCATTCCTGTGACACTAGTTATTGATTCAGATGCTTCACTTCAGGTTTATTGTATCCCTCTGACCTTCTTATTGACGATGAAACACAAAAATTGCATCGAAATTAAATAGAAAAGGCACAATGTCGGCGTAAGAACAAGAAGACTGAGTCTTCTTACTGTCTATGTTTTGAACCATTCCTGTGACACTAGTTATAGATTCCGATGCTTCACTCCAGGTTTACTATATCCCTTGGACCGTCTTATTGACGATGAAACACAGAAATTGCATCGGAATTAAATAGAAAAGCACAACGCCGACATAAGTACAAGAAGACTGACTCTCCTTGCTGACTATGTTTTGAACCATTTCATTGACACTAGTTATAGATTCCGATGCTTCACTCCAGGTTTACTATATTCCTTGGACCTACTTATTGACGATGAAACACAGGAATTGCATCGGAATTAAATACAAAAGGCACAATGCCGACTTAAGGACAAGAAGACTGACTCTTCTTACTGACTTTGCTTTGAACCATTCCTGTCACACTAGTTATAGATTCCGATGCTTCACTTTAGGTTGATTGTATCCCTCTGACCGTCTTATTGACGATGAAACACAGAAATTGCGTCGGAATTAAATAGAAAAGGCACAATGCCGACTTAAGTACAAGAAGACTGACTCTTCTTACTGACTATGTTTTGAACCATTCCTGTGACACTAGTTATAGATTCCGATGCTTCACTCCAGGTTTACTGCATCCCTTGGACCTTCTTAGTGACGATGAGACACAGAAATTGCATCGGAATTAAATACAAAAGGAACAATGCCGACTTAAGTACAAGAAGACTAACTCTTCTTACCGACTATGTTTTGAACCATTCCTGTGACACTAGTTATGGATTCCGATGCTTCACTTCAGGTTTACTGTATCCCTCTGACCTTGTTATTGGCAATGAAACACAGAAATTGCATCGGAATTAAATAGAAAAGGTACAATGCCGACTTAAGGACAAAAACCTCACTCTTCTTACTGACTATGTTTTGAACCATTCCTGTGACACTAGTTATAGATTCCGATGCTTCACTCCAGGTTTACTGTATCCCTTGGACCTTCTTATTGACGATGAAACACAGAAATTGCATCGGTATTAAATACAAAAGGCACAAAGCAGAATTAGGGTCAAGAAGACTGACTCTTCTTACTGTCTATGTTTTGAACCATTCCTGTAACACTAGTTATAGATTCCGATGCTTCACTCCAGGTTTACTGTATCCCTTGGACCTTCTTATTGACGATGAAACACAGAAATTGCATCGGAAATAATTAAAAACGGCACAATGCCTACATAAGGACAAGAAGACTGACTCTTCTTACTGACTATGTTTTGAAGCATTCCTGTGACACTAGCTATAGATTCCGTAGCTTCACTTCAGGTTTACTGTATCCCTTGGACCTTCTTATTGACGATGCAACACAGAAATTGCATCGGAATTAAATACAAAAGGAACAATGCCGACTTAAGGACAAGAAGACTGACTCTTCTTACTGACTTTGCTTTGAACCATTCCTGTAACACTAGTTATAGATTCCGATATTTCACTTCAGGTTTATTGTATCCCTCTGACCTTCTTATTGACGATGAAACTCAGAAATTGCGTCGGAATTAAATAGAAAATGCACAATGCCGACTTAAGTACAAGAAGACTGACTCATCTTACTGACTATGTTTTGAACCATTCCTGTGACACTAGTTATTGATTCCGATGCTTCACTCCAGGTTTACTGCATCCCTTGGACCATCTTAGTGACGATGAAACACAGAAATTGCATCGGAATTAAATACAAAAGGCACAATGCCGACTTAAGTACAAGAAGACTAACTCTTCTTTCAGACTATGATTTGAACCATTCCTGTGACACTAGTTATTGATTCCGATGTTTCACTTCAGGTTTACTGTAACCCTCTGACCTTCTTATTGACGATGAAACACAGAAATTGCATCGGAATTAAATAGAAAAGGCACAATGCCGACTTAAGTACAAGAAGACTGACTCTTCTTACTGTCTATGTTTTGAACCATCCCTGTGACACTAGTTATAGATTCCGATGCTTCACTCCAAGTTTACTGTATCCCTTGGTCCTTCTTATTGACGATGAAACACATAAATTGCATCGGGATTAAATACAAAATGCACATCGCCGACTTAAGTACAAGAAGACTGACTCATCTTACTGACAATGTTTTGAACCATTCCTGTGACACTAGTTATCAATTCCGATGCTTCACTTCAGGTTTACTGTATCCCTTGGACCTTCTTATGGACGATGAAACACAGAAATTGCATCGGAATTAAATATAAAGGGCACAATGCCGACCTAAGTACAAGAAGACTAACTCTTCTTACTGACTATGTTTTGAACCATTCCTGTGACACTAGCTATAGATTCCGATGCTTCACTTCATGTTTATTGTATCCCTCTGACCTTCTTATTGACGATTAAACACAGAAATTGCATCGGAATTAAATATAAAAGGCACAATGCCGACTTAAGTACAAGAAGACTGACTCATCTTACTGACTATGTTTTGAACCATTCCTGTGACACTAGTTATTGATTCCGATGCTTCACTCCAGGTTTACTGCATCCCTTGGACCATCTTAGTGACGATGAAACACAGAAATTGCATCGGAATTAAATACAAAAGGCACAATGCCGACTTAAGTACAAGAAGACTAACTCTTCTTTCAGACTATGATTTGAACCATTCCTGTGACACTAGTTATTGATTCCGATGTTTCACTTCAGGTTTACTGTAACCCTCTGACCTTCTTATTGACGATGAAACACAGAAATTGCATCGGAATTAAATAGAAAAGGCACAATGCCGACTTAAGTACAAGAAGACTGACTCTTCTTACTGTCTATGTTTTGAACCATCCCTGTGACACTAGTTATAGATTCCGATGCTTCACTCCAAGTTTACTGTATCCCTTGGTCCTTCTTATTGACGATGAAACACATAAATTGCATCGGGATTAAATACAAAATGCACATCGCCGACTTAAGTACAAGAAGACTGACTCATCTTACTGACAATGTTTTGAACCATTCCTGTGACACTAGTTATCAATTCCGATGCTTCACTTCAGGTTTACTGTATCCCTTGGACCTTCTTATGGACGATGAAACACAGAAATTGCATCGGAATTAAATATAAAGGGCACAATGCCGACCTAAGTACAAGAAGACTAACTCTTCTTACTGACTATGTTTTGAACCATTCCTGTGACACTAGCTATAGATTCCGATGCTTCACTTCATGTTTATTGTATCCCTCTGACCTTCTTATTGACGATTAAACACAGAAATTGCATCGGAATTAAATATAAAAGGCACAATGCCGACGTAAGTACAAGAAGTCTGACTCTTCTTACTGTCTATGTTTTGAACCATTCCTGTGACACTAGTTATGGATTCCGATGCTTCACTCCAGTTTTACTATATCCCTTGGACCTTCTTATTGACGATGCAACACAGAAATTGCATCGGAATTAAAAAGAAAAGGCACAATGCCGACTTAAGTACAAGAAGACTGACTCCTCATGCTGACTGTGTCTTGAACCATTCCATTGACACTAGTTATAGATTCCGATGCTTCACTCCAGGTTTACTGTATCCCTTGGACCTTCTTATTGACGATGAAACACAGAAATTGCATCGGAATTAAATAGAAAAGGCACAATGCCGACTTTAGTACAAAAACCTGACTCTTCTTACTGACAAGGTTTTGAACCATTCCTGTGACACTAGTTATAGATCCGATGCTTCACTTCAGGCTTACTGTATACCTTGGACCTTCTTATTGACGATGAAACACAGAAATTGCATCGGAATTAAATACAAAAATCACAAAGCAGAATTAAGGTCAAGAAGACTGACTCTTCTTACTGTCTATGTTTTGAACCATTCCTGTGACACTAGTTATAGATTCCGATGCTTCACTCCAGGTTTACTGTATCCCTTGGACCTTCTTATTGACGATGAAACACAGAAATTGCATCGGAATTAATTTCAAAAGGCACAATGCCGACATAAGGACAAGAAGACTGACTCTTCTTACTGACTATGTTTTGAAGCATTCCTGTGACACAAGCTATAGATTCCGAAGCTTCACTTCAGGTTTACTGTATCCCTTGGACCTTCTTATTGACGATGAAACACAGAAATTGCATCGGAATTAAATACAAAAGGCACAATGCCGACTTAAGGACAAGAAGACTGACTATTCTTACTGACTTTGTTTTGAACCATTCCTGTGACATTAGTTATAGATTCCGATGCTTCACTTCAGGTTTATTGTATCCCTCTGACCTTCTTATTGACGATGAAACACAGAAATTGCATCGGAATTAAATTGAAAAGGCACAATGTCGACGTAAGTACAAGAAGACTGACTCTTCTTACTGTCTATGTTTTGAACCATTCCTGTGACACTAGTTATAGATTCCGATGCTTCACTCCAGGTTTACTATGTCCCTTGGACCTTCTTATTGATGATGAAACACAGAAATTACATCGGAATTAAATACAAAAGTCACAATGCCGACTTAAGTAGAAGAAGACTGACTTTTCTTACTGACTATGTTTTGAACCATTCCATTGAGACTAGTTATAGATTCCGATGCTTCACTCCATGTTTACTGTATCCCTTGGAGCTTCTTATTGACGATGAAACACAGAAATTGCATCGGAATTAAATACAAAAGGCACAAAGCCGACTTAAGGACAAGAAGACTGACTCTTCTTACTGACTTTGCTTTGAACCATTCCTGTGACACTAGTTATAGATTCCGATGCTTCACTTCAGGTTCATAGTATCCCTCTGACCTTCTTTTTGACGATGAAACACAGAAATTGCTTCGGAATTAAATGAAAAGGCACAATGCCGACTTAAGTACAAGAAGACTGACTCTTCTTACTGACTATGTTTTGAACCATTCCTGTGACACTAGTTATAGATTCCGATGCTTCACTCCATTTTTACTGTATCCCTTAAACCTTCTTGTTGACGATGAAACACTGAAATTGCATCGGAATTAAAAAGAAAAGGCACAATGCCGACTTAAGTACAAGAAGACTGACTCATCTTACTGACTATGATTTGAACCATTCCTGTGACACTTGTTATAGATTCCGATGCTTCACTCCAGGTTTACTGTATCCCTTGGACCTTCTTATTGCCGATGAAACACAGAAATTGCATCGGAATTAAATACAAAAGGCACAAAGCAGAATTAAGGTCAAGAAGATTGACTCTTCTTACTGTCTATGTTTTGAACCATTCCTGTGACACTAGTTATAGATTCCGATGCTTCACTCCAGGTTTTCTGTATCCCTTGGACCTTCATATTGACAATGACACAGAAATTGCATCGGAATTAATTACAAAAGGCACAATGCCGACATAAGGACAAGAAGACTGACTCTTCTTACTGACTATGTTTTGAAGCATTCCTGTGACACTAGCTATAGATTCCGAAGCTTCACTTCAGGTTTACTATATACCTTGGTCCTTCTTGTTGACGATGAAACACAGAAATTGCATCGGAATTAAATACAAAAGGCACAATGACGACTAAAGTACAAGAAGACTGACCCTCTTTACTGACTATGTTTTGAACCCTTCCTGTGACACTAGTTATAAATTCCGATGCTTCACTTCAGGTTTACTGTATCCCTTGGACCTTCTTTTTGACGATGAAACACAGAAAATGCATTGGAATTAAATACAAAAGGCACAATGCCGACTTAAGTACAAGAAGACTGACTCTTCTTACTGACTATGTTTTGAACCATTCCTGTGACACTAGTTAAAAATACGGATGCTTCACTTTAGGTTTACTGTATCCCTTGAACCTTCTTATTGACGATGAATCACAGAAATTGCAT
Source organism: Schistocerca piceifrons (assembly GCF_021461385.2). Classification (NCBI taxonomy): domain Eukaryota; kingdom Metazoa; phylum Arthropoda; class Insecta; order Orthoptera; family Acrididae; genus Schistocerca; species Schistocerca piceifrons. The sequence continues at coordinate 841,756 of NW_025727617.1, forward strand.
CGGAATTAAATACAAAAGGCACAATGGCGACTAAAGTACAAGAAGACTGACTCTCCTTACTGACTATGTTTGGAACTCTTCCTGTGACACTAGTTATAAATTCCGATGCTTCACTTCAGGTTTACTGTATCCCTTGGACCTTCTTATTGACGATGAAACACAGAAATTGCATCGGAATTAAATAGAAAGGGCACAATGCCGACTTAAGAACAAGAAGACTGCCTCTTCTTACTGACCATGTTTTGAACCATTCCTGTGACACTAGTTATAGATTCCGAAGCTCCACTTAAGGATTACTGTATCCCTCTGACCTTCTTATTGACGATGAAACACAGAAATTGCATCGGAATTAAATAGAAAAGGCACAATGCCGACTTAAGTGCATGAAGACTGACTCTTCTTACTGTCTATGTTTTGAACCATCCCTGTGACACTAGTTACAGATTCCGATGCTTCACTCCAGGTTTACTGTATCCCTTCGTCCTTCTTATTGACGATGAATCACAAAAATTGCATCGGAATTAAATACAAAAGGCACAATGGCGACTAAAGTACAAGAAGACTGACTCTCCTTACTGACTATGTTTTGAACTCTTCCTGTGACACTAGTTATAAATTCCGATGCTTCACTTCAGGTTTACTGTATCCCTTGGACCTTCTTATTGACGATGAAACACAGAAAATGTATCGGAATAAAATACAAAAGGCACAATGCCGACTTAAGTACAAGAAGACAGACTCTCCTTACTGACTATGTTTTCAACCATTCCATTGACACTAGTTATAGATTCCGATGCTTCACTCCAGGTTTACTATATCCCTTGGACCTTCTTATTGACGATGAAACACAGGAATTGCATCGGAATTAAATACAAAAGGCACAATGCCGACTTAAGGACAAGAAGACTGACTTTTCTTACTGACTTTGCTTTGAACCATTCCTGTGACACTACTTATAGATTCCGACGCTTCACTTCAGGTTTATTGTATCCCTCTGACCTTCTTATTGACGATGAAACACAGAAATGGCGTCGGAATTAAATAGAAAATGCACAATGCCGACTTAAGTACAAGAAGACTGACTCTTCTTAATGACTATGTTTTGAACCATTCCTGTGACACTAGTTATAGATTCCGATGCTTCACTCCAGGTTTACTGCATCCCTTGGACCTTCTTAGTGACGATGAAACGCAGAAATTGCATCGGAATTAAATACAAAATGCACAATGCCGACTTAAGTACAAAAAGACTAATTCTTCTTTCTGACTATGTTTTGAACCATTCCTGTGACACTAGTTATTGATTCCGATGCTTCACTTCAGGTTTACTGTATCCCTCTGACCTTCTTATTGACGATGAAACACAGAAATTGCATCGGAATTAAATAAAAAAGGCACAATGCCGACTTAAGTACAAGAAGACTGACTCTTCTTACTGTCTATGTTTTGAACCATCCCTGTGACACTAGTTATAGATTCCGATGCTTCACTCCACTTTTACTGTATCCCTTGGTCCTTCATATGGACGATGAAACACAGAAATTGCATCGGAAGTAAATACAAAAGGCACAATGCCGACCTAAGTACAAGAAGACTAACTCTTCTTACTGACTATGTTTTGAACCATACCTGTGACACTAGCTATAGATTCCGATGCTTCACTTCATGTTTATTGTATCCCTCTGACCTTCTTATTGACGATGAAACACAGAAATTGGATCGGAATTAAATAGAAAAGGCACAATGCCGAATTAAGTACAAGAAGACTAACTCTTCTTTCTGACTATGCTTTGAACCATCCCTGTGACACTAGTTATAGATTCAGATGCTTCACTCCAGTTTTACTATATCCCTTGGACCTTCTTATTGACGATGCAACATAGAAATTGCATCGGAATTAAAAAGAAAAGGCACAATGCCGACTTAAGTACAAGAAGACTGACTCCTCTTACTGACTATGTCTTGAACCATTCCATTGACACTAGTTATAGATTCCGATGCTTCACTCCAGGTTTACTGTATCCCTTGGACGTTCTTATTGACGATGAAACACAGAAATTGCTTCGGAATTAAATAGAAAAGGCACAATGCCGACTTAAGTACAAAAACCTGACTCTTCTTACTGACTATGTTTTGAACCATTCCTGTGACACAAGTAATAGATCCGATGCTTCACTTCAGGCTTACTGTATACCTTGGACCTTCTTATTGACGATGAAACACAGAAATTGCATCGGAATTAAATAGAAATGGCACAAAGCAGAATTAAGGTCAAGAAGACTGACTCTTCTAACCGTCTATGTTTTGAACCATTCCTGTGACACTAGTTATAGATTCCGATGCTTCACTCCAGGTTTACTGTATCCCTTGGACCTTCTTATTGACGATGACACAGAAATTGCATCGGAATTAATTACAATAGTCACAATGCCGACATAAGGACAAGAAGACTGACTCTTCTTACTGACTATGTTTTGAAGCATTCCTGTGACACTAGTTATAGATTCCGATGCTTCACTCCAGGTTTACTATATCCCTTGGACCTTCTTATTGACGATGAAACACAGAAATTGCATCGGAATTAAATAGAAAAGGCACAATGCCGACATAAGTACAAGAAGACTGACTCACCTTGCTGACTATGTTTTGAACCATTCCATTGACACTAGTTATAGATTCCGATGCTTCACTCCAGGTTTACTATATCCCATGGACCTTCTTATTGACGATGAAACACAGGAATTGCATCGGAATTAAATACAAAAGGCACAATGCCGACTTAAGTACAAGAAGACTGACTCTCTTTACTGACTTTGCTTTGAACCATTCCTGTGACACTAGTTATAGATTCCGATGCTTCACTCCAGGTTCACTGTATCCCTTGGACCTTCTTCTTGACGATAAAACACAGAAAATGCATCGGAATTAAATTGAAAAGGCACAATGCCGACTTAAGGCCAAAAACCTGACTCTTCTTACTGACTATGTTTTGAACCATCCCTGTGACACTAGTTATAGATTCCGATGCTTCACTCCAAGTTTACTGTATCCCATGGTCCTTCTTATTGACGATGAAACACAGAAATTGCATCGGAATTAAATACAAAAGGCACAATGTCGACGTAAGTACAAGAAGTCTGACTCTTCTTACTGTCTATGTTTTGAACCATTCCTGTGATACTAGTTATAGATTCCGATGCTTCACTCCAGGTTTACTGTATCCCTTGGACCTTCTTATTGACGATGAAACACAGAAAATGCATCGGAATTAAATACAAAAGGCACAATGCCGACATAAGTACAAGAAGACTGACTCTTCTTACTGACTATGTTTTGAACCATTCCTGTGACACTAGTTATAAATTCCGATGCTTCACTTCATGTTTACTGTATCCCTTGGACCTTCTTATTGACGATGAAACACAGAAATTGCATCGGAATTAAATACAAAATGCACAAAGCAGAATTAAGTACAAGAAGTCTGACTCTTCTTACTGCCTATGTTTTGAACCACTCCTGTGACACTAGTTATAGATTCCGATGCTTCACTCCAGGTTCACTGTATCCCTTGGACATTCTTATTGACGTTGAAACACAGAAATTGCATCGGAATTAAATACAAAAGGCACAATGTCGACGTAAGTACAAGAAGTCTGACTCTTCTTACTGTCTATGTTTTGAACCATTCCTGTGACACTAGTTATAGATTCCGATGCTTCACTCCAGGTTTACTGTATCCCTTGGACCTTCTTATTGACGATGAAACACAGAAAATGCATCGGAATTAAATACAAAAGGCACAATGCCGACATAAGTACAAGAAGACTGACTCTTCTTACTGGCTATGTTTTGAACCATTCCTGTGACACTAGTTATAAATTCCGATGCTTCACTCCAAGTTTACTGTATCCCTTGGTCCTTCTTATTGACGATGAAACACAGAAATTGCATCGGAATTAAATACAAAAGGCACAATGTCGACGTAAGTACAAGAAGTCTGACTCTTCTTACTGTTTATGTTTTGAACCATTCCTGTGACACTAGTTATAGATTCCGATGCTTCACTCCAGGTTTACTGTATCCCTTGGACCTTCTTATTGACGATGAAACACAGAAAATGAATCGGAATTAAATACAAAAGGCACAATGCCGACATAAGTACAAGAAGACTGACTCTTCTTACTGGCTATGTTTTGAACCATTCCTGTGACACTAGTTATAAATTCCGATGCTTCACTTTAGGTTTACTGTATCCCTTGGACCTTCTTATTGACGATGAAGCACAGAAATTGCATCGGAATTAAATACAAAACGCACAAAGCAGAATTAAGTACAAGAAGTCTGACTCTTCTTACTGTCTATGTTTTGAACCACTCCTGTGACACTAGTTATAGATTCCGATGCTTCACTCCAGGTTCACTGTATCCCTTGGACCTTCTTATTGACGATGAAACACAGAAATTGCATCGGAATTAAATAGAAAAGGCACAATGCCGACTTAAGGACAAGAAGACTGACTCTTCTTACTGTCTATGTTTAGAACCATTCCTGTGACACTAGTTATAGATTCCGATGCTTCACTCCAGGTTTACTGTATCCCTTGGACCTTCTTATTGACGATGAAACACAGAAATTGCATCGGAATTAATTACAAAAGGCACAATGCCGACATAAGGACAAGAAGACTGGCTCTTCTTACTGACTATGTTTTGAAACATTCCTGTGTCACTAGCTATAGATTCCAAAGCTTCACTTCAGGTTTACTGTATCCCTTGGACCTTCTTATTGACGATGAAACACAGAAATTGCATCGGAATTAAATACAAAAGGCACAATGCCGACTTAAGGACAAGCAGACTGACTCTTCTTACTGACTTTGTTTTGAACCATTCCTGTGACACTAGTTATTGATTCAGATGCTTCACTTCAGGTTTATTGTATTCCTCTGACCTTCTTATTGACGATGAAACACAAAAAGTGCATCGGAATTAAATAGAAAAGGCACAATGTCGACGTAAGTACAAGAAGACTGACTCCTCTTACTGTCTATGTTTTGAACCATTCCTGTGACACTAGTTATAGATTCCGATGCTTCACTCCAGGTTTACTATATCCCTTGGACCTTCTTATTGACGATGAAACACAGGAATTGCATCGGAATTAAACACAAAAGGCACAATGCCGACTTAAGGACAAGAAGACTGACTCTTCTTATTGACTTTGCTTTGAACCATTCCTGTGACACTAGTTATAGATTCCGATGCTTCACTTCAGGTTTATTGTATCCGTCTGACCTTCTTATTGACGATGAAACACAGAAATTGCGTCGGAATTAAATAGAAAATGCACAATGCCGACTTAAGTACAAGAAGACTGACTCCTCTTACTGACTATGTTTTGAACCATTCCTGTGACACTAGTTATAGATTCCGATGCTTCACTCCAGGTTTACTGCATTCCTTTGACCTTCTTAGTGACGATGAAACACAGAAATTGCATCGGAATTAAATACAAACGGCACAATGCCGACTTAAGTACAAGAAGACTAACTCTTCTTTCTGACTATGTTTTGAACCATTCCTGTGACACTAGTTATTGATTCCGATGCTTCACTTCAGGTTTACTGTATCCCTCTGACCTTCTTATTGACGATGAAACACAGAAATTGCATCGGAATTAAATAGATAAGGCACAAAGCCGACTTAAGTACAAGAAGACTGACTCTTCTTACTGACTATGTTTGAACCATTCCTGTGACACTAGTTATCAATTCCGATGCTTCACTTCAGGTTTACTGTATCCCTTCTACCTTCTTATGGACGATGAAACACAGAAATTGCATCGGAATTAAATACAAAAGACACAATGCCGACTTAAGTACAAGGAGACTGACTCTTCTTACTGTCTATGTTTTGAACCGTTCCTGGGACACTAGTTATAGATTCCGATGCTTCACTCCAGGTTTACTGTATCCCTTGGACCTTCTTATTGACAATGAAACACAGAAATAGCATCGGAATTAATTTCAAAAGGCACAATGCCGACATAAGGACAAGAAGACTGACTCTTCTTACTGACTATGTTTTTTAAGCATTCCTGTGACACTAGCTATAGATTCCGAAGCTTCACTTCAGGTTTACTGTATCCCTTGGACCTTCTTATTGACGATGAAACACAGAAATTGCATCGGAATGAAATACAAAAGGCACAATGCCGACTTAAGGAGAAGAAGACTGACTCTTCTTACTGACTTTGTTTTGAACCATTCCTGTGACATTAGTTATAGATTCCGATGCTTCACTTCAGGTTTATTGTATCCCTCTGACCTTCTTATTGACGATGAAACACAGAAATTGCATCGGAATTGAATAGAAAAGGCACAATGTCGACGTAAGTACAAGAAGACTGACTCTTCTTACTGTCTATGTTTTGAACCATTCCTGTGACACTAGTTATAGATTCCGATGCTTCACTCCAGGTTTACTATATCCCTTGGACCTTCTTATTGATGATGAAACGCAGAAATTGCATCGGAATTAAATACAAAAGACACAATGCCGACTTAAGTACAAGAAGACTGACTCTTCTTACTGACTATGTTTTGAACCATTCCATTGACACTAGTTATAGATTCCGATGCTTCACTCCATGTTTACTGTATCCCTTGGACCTTCTTATTGACGATGAAACACAGAAATTGCATCGGAATTAAATACAAAAGGCACAAAGCCGACTTAAGGACAAGAAGACTGACTCTTCTTACTGACTTTGCTTTGAACCATTTCTGTGACACTAGTTATAGATTCCGATGCTTCAATTCAGGTTCATTGTATCCCTCTGACCTTCTTATTGACGATGAAACACAGAAATTGCTTCGGAATTAAATGAAAAGGCACAATGCCGACTTAAGTACAAGAAGACTGACTCTTCTTACTGGCTATGTTTTGAACCATTCCTGTGACACTAGTTATAGATTCCGATGCTTCACTCCAGGTTTACTGTATCCCTTAAACCTTCTTCTTTACGATGAAACACAGAAATTGCATCGGAATTAAAAAGAAAAGGCACAATCCCGACTTAAGGACAAAAACCTGACGCTTCTTACTGACTATGTTTTGAACCATTCCTGTGACACTAGTTATATATCCGATGCTTCACTTCAGGTTTACTGTATCCCTTGGACCTTCTTATTGACGATGAAACACAGAAAATGCATCGGAATTAAATACAAAAGGCACAATGCCGACATAAGTACAAGAAGACTGACTCTTCTTACTGACTATGTTTTGAACCATTCCTGTGACACTAGTTATAAATTCCGATGCTTCACTTCAGGTTTACTGTATCCCTTGGACCTTCTTATTGACGATGAAACACAGAAATTGCATCGGAATTAAATACAAAATGCACAAAGCAGAATTAAGTACAAGAAGTCTGACTCTTCTTACTGTCTATGTTTTGAACCACTCCTGTGACACTAGTTATAGATTCCGATGCTTCACTCCAGGTTCACTGTGTCCCTTGGACCTTCTTATTGACGATGAAAAACAGAAATTGCTTCGGAATTAAATAGAAAAGGCACAATGCCGACTTAAGGACAAGAAGACTGACTCCTCTTACTGACTATGATTTGAACCATTCCTGTGACACTAGTTATAGATTCCGATGCTTCACTCCAGGTTTACTGCATCCCTTGGACCTTCTTAGTGACGATGAAACACAGAAATTGCATCGGAATTAAATACAAAAGGCACAATGCCGACTTAAGTACAAGAAGACTAACTCTTCTTTCTGACTATGTTTGATCCATTCCTGTGACACTAGTTATTGATTCCGATGCTTCACTTCAGGTTTACTGTATCCCTCTGACCTTCTTATTGACGATGAAACACAAAAATTTCATCGGAATTAAATAGAAAAGGCACAATGTCGACGTAAGTACAAGAAGACTGACTCTTCTTACTGTCTATGTTTTGAACCATTCCTGTGACACTAGTTATAGATTCCGATGCTTCATTCCAGGTTTACTATATCCCTTGGACCTTCTTATTGACGATGAAACACAGAAATTGCATCGGAATTAAATAGAAAAGGCACAATGCCGACTTAAGTACAAGAAGACTGACTCTTCTTACTGTCTATGTTTTGAACCATCCCTGTGACACTAGTTATAGATTCCGATGCTTCACTCCAAGTTTACTGTATCCCTTGGTCCTTCTTATTGACGATGAAACACAGAAATTGCATCGAAATTAAATACAAAAGGCACATCGCCGACTTAAGTTCAAGGAGACTGACTCTTCTTACTGACTATGTATGAACCATTCCTGTGACACTAGTTATCAATTCCGATGCTACACTTCAGGTTTACTGTATCCCTTGGACCTTCTTATGGACGATGAAACACAGAAATTGCATCGGAATTAAATACAAAAGGCACAATGCCGACCTAAGTACAAGAAGACTAACTCTTCTTACTGTCTATGTTTTGAACCATTCCTGTGACACTAGCTATAGATTCCGATGCTTCACTTCATGTTTATTGTATCTCTCTGACCTTCTTATTGACGATGAAACACAGAAATTGCATCGGAATTAAATAGAAAAGGCACAATGTCGTCGTAAGTACAAGAAGTCTGACTCTTCTCACTCTCTATGTTTTGAACCATTCCTGTGACACTAGTTATAGATTCCGATGCTTCACTCCAGTTTTACTATATCCCTTGGACCTTCTTATTGACGATGAAACACAGAAATTGCATCGGAATTAAATACAAAAGGCACAATGCCGACATAAGTACAAGAAGACTGACTCTTCTTACTGTCTATGTTTTGAACCATCCCTGTGACACTAGTTATAGATTCCGATGCTTCACTCCAAGTTTACTGTATCCCTTGGTCCTTCTTATTGACGATGAAACACAGAAATTGCATCGGAATTAAATACAAAAGGCACATCGCCGACTTAAGTTCAAGAAGACTGACTCTTCTTACTGACTATGTTTGAACCATTCCTGTGACACTAGTTATCAATTCCGATGCTTCACTTCAGGTTTACTGTATCCCTTGGACCTTCTTATCGACGATGAAACACAGAAATTGCATCGGAATTAAATACAAAAGGCACAATGCCGATCTAAGTACAAGAAGACTAACTCTTCTTACTGACTATGTTTTGAACCATTCCTGTGACACTAGCTATAGATTCCGATGCTTCACTTCATGTTTATTGTATCTCTCTGACCTTCATATTGACGATGAAACACAGAAATTGCATCGGAATTAAATAGAAAAGGCACAATGTCGTCGTAAGTACAAGAAGTCTGACTCTTCTCACTCTCTATGTTTTGAACCATTCCTGTGACACTAGTTATAGATTCCGATGCTTCACTCCAGTTTTACTATATCCCTTGGACCTTCTTATTGACGATGAAACACAGAAATTGCATCGGAATTAAATACAAAAGGCACAATGCCGACATAAGTACAAGAAGACTGACTCTTCTTACTGACTATGTTTGAACCATTCCTGTGACACTAGTTATCAATTCCGATGCTTCACTTCAGGTTTACTGTATCCCTTGGACCTTCTTATGGACGATGAAACACAGAAATTGCATCGGAATTAAATACAAAAGGCTCAATGCCGACCTAAGTACAAGAAGACTAACTCTTCTTACTGACTATGTTTTGAACCATTCCTGTGACACTAGTTATAAATTCCGATGCTTCACTTCAGGTTTACTGTATCCCTCTGACCTTCTTATTGACGATGAAACACAGAAATTTCATCGGAATTAAATAGAAAAGGCACAATGCCGACTTAAGTACAAGAAGACTGACTCTTCTTACTGTCTATGCTTTGAACCATCCCTGTGACACTAGTTATAGATTCCGATGCTTCACTCCAAGTTTACTGTATCCCTTGGTCCTTCTTATTGACGATGAAACACAGAAATTGCATCGGAATTAAATACAAAAGGCACAATGTCGACGTAAGTACAAGAAGTCTGACTCTTCTTACTGTCTATGTTTTGAACCATTCCTGTGACACTAGTTATAGATTCCGATGCTTCACTCCAGGTTTACTGTATCCCTTGGACCTTCTTATTGACGATGAAACACAGAAAATGCATCGGAATTAAATACAAAAGGCACAATGCCGACATAAGTACAAGAAGACTGACTCTTCTTACTGACTATGTTTTGAACCATTCCTGTGACACTAGTTATAAATTCCGATGCTTCACTTCAGGTTTACTGTATCCCTTGGACCTTGTTATTGACGATGAAACACAGAAATTGCATCGGAATTAAATACAAAATGCACAAAGCAGAATTAAGTACAAGAAGTCTGACTCTTCTTACTGTCTATGTTTTGAACCACTCCTGTGACACTAGTTATAGATTCCGATGCTTCACTCCAGGTTCACTGTATCCCTTGGACCTTCTTATTGACGATGAAACACAGAAATTGCATCGGAATTAAATAGAAAAGGCACAATGCCGACTTAAGGACAAGAAGACTGACTCTTCTTACTGTCTATGTTTAGAACCATTCCTGTGACACTAGTTATAGATTCCGATGCTTCACTCCAGGTTTACTGTATCCCTTGGACCTTCTTATTGACGATGAAACACAGAAATTGCATCGGAATTAATTACAAAAGGCACAATGCCGACATAAGGACAAGAAGACTGACTCTTATTACTGACTATGTTTTGAAGCATTCCTGTGACACTAGCTATAGATTCCAAAGCTTCACTTCAGGTTTACTGTATCCCTTGGACCTTCTTATTGACGATGAAACACAGAAATTGCATCGGAATTAAATACAAAAGGCACAATGCCGACTTAAGGACAAGCAGACTGACTCTTCTTACTGACTTTGTTTTGAACCATTCCTGTGACACTAGTTATTGATTCAGATGCTTCACTTCAGGTTTATTGTATCCCTCTGACCTTCTTATTGACGATGAAACACAAAAATTGCATCGGAATTAAATAGAAAAGGCACAATGTCGACGTAAGTACAAGAAGACTGACTCTTCTTACTGTCTATGTTTTGAACCATTCCTTTGACACTAGTTATAGATTCCGATGCTTCACTCCAGGTTTACTATATCCCTTGGACCTTCTTATTGACGATGAAACTCAGGAATTGCATCGGAATTAAACACAAAAGGCACAATGCCGACTTAAGGACAAGAAGACTGACTCTTCTTATTGACTTTGCTTTGAACCATTCCTGTGACACTAGTTATAGATTCCGATGCTTCACTTCAGGTTTATTGTATCCCTCTGACCTTCTTATTGACGATGAAACACAGAAATTGCGTCGGAATTAAATAGAAAATGCACAATGCCGACTTAAGTACAAGAAGACTGACTCCTCTTACTGACTATGTTTTGAACCATTCCTGTGACACTAGTTACAGATTCCGATGCTTCACTCCAGGTTTACTGCATCCCTTTGACCTTCTTAGTGACGATGAAACACAGAAATTGCATCGGAATTAAATACAAAAGGCACAATGCCGACTTAAGTGCAAGAAGACTAACTCTTCTTTCTGATTATGTTTTGAACCATTCCTGTGACACTAGTTATTGATTCCGATGCTTCACTTCAGGTTTACTGTATCCCTCTGACCTTCTTATTGACGATGAAACACAGAAATTGCATCGGAATTAAATAGAAAAGGCACAATGCCGACTTAAGTACAAGAAGCCTGACTCTTCTTACTGCCTATGTTTTGAACCATCCCGGTGACACTAGTTATAGATTCCGATGCTTCACTCCAAGATTACTGTATCCCTTGGTCCTTCTTATTGACGATGAAACACAGAAATTGCATCGGAATTAAATACAAAAGTCACATCGCCGACTTAAGTACAAGAAGACTGACTCTTCTTACTGACTATGTTTGAACCATTCCTGTGACACTAGTTATCAATTCCGATGCTTCACTTCAGGTTTACTGTATCCCTTGGACCTTCTTATGGACGATGAAACACAGAAATTGCATCGGAATTAAATACAAAAGGCACAATGCCGACTTAAGTACAAGAAGACTAACTCTTCTTTCTGACTATGTTTTGAACCATTCCTGTGACACTAGTTATTGATTCCGATGCTTCACTTCAGGTTTACTGTATCTCTTGGACCTTCTTATTGACGATGAAACACAGAAACTCCATCGGAATTAATTTCAAAAGGCACAATGCCGACATAAGGACAAGAAGACTGACTCTTCTTACTGACTATGTTTTGAAGCATTCCTGTGACACTAGCTATAGATTCCGAAGCTTCACTTCAGGTTTACTGTATCCCTTGGACCTTCTTATTGACGATGAAACACAGAAATTGCATCGGAATGAAATACAAAAGGCACAATGCCGACTTAAGGAGAAGAAGACTGACTCTTCTTACTGACTTTGTTTTGAACCATTCCTGTGACATTAGTTATAGATTCCGATGCGTCACATCAGGTTTATTGTATCCCTCTGACCTTCTTATTGACGATGAAACACAGAAATTGCATCGGAATTAAATAGAAAAGGCACAATGTCGACGTAAGTACAAGAAGACTGACTCTTCTTACTGTCTATGTTTTGAACCATTCCTGTGACACTAGTTATAGATTCCGATGCTTCACTCCAGGTTTACTATATCCCTTGGACCTTCTTATTGACGATGAAACACAGAAATTGCATCGGAATTAAATACAAAAGGCACAATGCCGACATAAGTACAAGAAGACTGACTCTTCTTACTGACAATGTTTGAACCATTCCTGTGACACTAGTTATCAATTCCGATGCTTCACTTCAGGTTTACTGTATCCCTTGGACCTTCTTATGGACGATGAAACACAGAAATTGCATCGGAATTAAATACAAAAGGCTCAATGCCGACCTAAGTACAAGAAGACTAACTCTTCTTACTGACTATGTTTTGAACCATTCCTGTGACACTAGTTATAAATTCCGATGCTTCACTTCAGGTTTACTGTATCCCTCTGACCTTCTTATTGACGATGAAACACAGAAATTTCATCGGAATTAAATAGAAAAGGCACAATGCCGACTTAAGTACAAGAAGACTGACTCTTCTTACTGTCTATGCTTTGAACCATCCCTGTGACACTAGTTATAGATTCCGATGCTTCACTCCAAGTTTACTGTATCCCTTGGTCCTTCTTATTGACGATGAAACACAGAAATTGCATCGGAATTAAATACAAAAGGCACAATGTCGACGTAAGTACAAGAAGTCTGACTCTTCTTACTGTCTATGTTTTGAACCATTCCTGTGACACTAGTTATAGATTCCGATGCTTCACTCCAGGTTTACTGTATCCCTTGGACCTTCTTATTGACGATGAAACACAGAAAATGCATCAGAATTAAATACAAAAGGCACAATGCCGACATAAGTACAAGAAGACTGACTCTTCTTACTGACTATGTTTTGAACCATTCCTGTGACACTAGTTATAAATTCCGATGCTTCACTTCAGGTTTACTGTATCCCTTGGACCTTCTTATTGACGATGAAACACAGAAATTGCATCGGAATTAAATACAAAATGCACAAAGCAGAATTAAGTACAAGAAGTCTGACTCTTCTTACTGTCTATGTTTTGAACCACTCCTGTGACACTAGTTATAGATTCCGATGCTTCACTCCAGGTTCACTGTATCCCTTGGACCTTCTTATTGACGATGAAACACAGAAATTGCATCGGAATTAAATAGAAAAGGCACAATGCCGACTTAAGGACAAGAAGACTGACTCTTCTTACTGTCTATGTTTAGAACCATTCCTGTGACACTAGTTATAGATTCCGATGCTTCACTCCAGGTTTACTGTATCCCTTGGACCTTCTTATTGACGATGAAACACAGAAATTGCATCGGAATTAATTACAAAAGGCACAATGCCGACATAAGGACAAGAAGACTGACTCTTATTACTGACTATGTTTTGAAGCATTCCTGTGACACTAGCTATAGATTCCAAAGCTTCACTTCAGGTTTACTGTATCCCTTGGACCTTCTTATTGACGATGAAACACAGAAATTGCATCGGAATTAAATACAAATGGCACAATGCCGACTTAAGGACAAGCAGACTGACTCTTCTTACTGACTTTGTTTTGAACCATTCCTGTGACACTAGTTATTGATTCAGATGCTTCACTTCAGGTTTATTGTATCCCTCTGACCTTCTTATTGACGATGAAACACAAAAATTGCATCGGAATTAAATAGAAAAATCACAATGTCGACGTAAGTACAAGAAGACTGACTCTTCTTACTGTCTATGTTTTGAACCATTCCTTTGACACTAGTTATAGATTCCGATGCTTCACTCCAGGTTTACTATATCCCTTGGACCTTCTTATTGACGATGAAACACAGGAATTGCATCGGAATTAAACACAAAAGGCACAATGCCGACTTAAGGACAAGAAGACTGACTCTTCTTATTGACTTTGCTTTGAACCATTCCTGTGACACTAGTTATAGATTCCGATGCTTCACTTCAGGTTTATTGTATCCCTCTGACCTTCTTATTGACGATGAAACACAGAAATTGCGTCGGAATTAAATAGAAAATGCACAATGCCGACTTAAGTACAAGAAGACTGACTCCTCTTACTGACTATGTTTTGAACCATTCCTGTGACACTAGTTACAGATTCCGATGCTTCACTCCAGGTTTACTGCATCCCTTTGACCTTCTTAGTGACGATGAAACACAGAAATTGCATCGGAATTAAATACAAAAGGCACAATGCCGACTTAAGTGTAAGAAGACTAACTCTTCTTTCTGATTATGTTTTGAACCATTCCTGTGACACTAGTTATTGATTCCGATGCTTCACTTCAGGTTTACTGTATCCCTCTGACCTTCTTATTGACGATGAAACACAGAAATTGCATCGGAATTAAATAGAAAAGGCACAATGCCGACTTAAGTACAAGAAGCCTGACTCTTCTTACTGCCTATGTTTTGAACCATCCCGGTGACACTAGTTATAGATTCCGATGCTTCACTCCAAGATTACTGTATCCCTTGGTCCTTCTTATTGACGATGAAACACAGAAATTGCATCGGAATTAAATACAAAAGGCACATCGCCGACTTAAGTACAAGAAGACTGACTCTTCTTACTGACTATGTTTGAACCATTCCTGTGACACTAGTTATCAATTCCGATGCTTCACTTCAGGTTTACTGTATCCCTTGGACCTTCTTATGGACGATGAAACACAGAAATTGCATCGGAATTAAATACAAAAGGCACAATGCCGACTTAAGTACAAGAAGACTAACTCTTCTTTCTGACTATGTTTTGAACCATTCCTGTGACACTAGTTATTGATTCCGATGCTTCACTTCAGGTTTACTGTATCTCTTGGACCTTCTTATTGACGATGAAACACAGAAACTCCATCGGAATTAATTTCAAAAGGCACAATGCCGACATAAGGACAAGAAGACTGACTCTTCTTACTGACTATGTTTTGAAGCATTCCTGTGACACTAGCTATAGATTCCGAAGCTTCACTTCAGGTTTACTGTATCCCTTGGACCTTCTTATTGACGATGAAACACAGAAATTGCATCGGAATGAAATACAAAAGGCCCAATGCCGACTTAAGGAGAAGAAGACTGACTCTTCTTACTGACTTTGTTTTGAACCATTCCTGTGACATTAGTTATAGATTCCGATGCGTCACATCAGGTTTATTGTATCCCTCCGACCTTCTTATTGACGATGAAACACAGAAATTGCATCGGAATTAAATAGAAAAGGCACAATGTCGACGTAAGTACAAGAAGACTGACTCTTCTTACTGTCTATGTTTTGAACCATTCCTGTGACACTAGTTATAGATTCCGATGCTTCACTCCAGGTTTACTATATCCCTTGGACCTTCTAATTGATGATGAAACACAGAAATTGCATCGGAATTAAATACAAAAGACACAATGCCGACTTAAGTACAAGAAGACAGACTCTTCTTACTGACTATGTTTTGAACCATTCCATTGACACTAGTTATAGATTCCGATGCTTCACTCCATGTTTACTGTATCCCTTGGACCTTCTTATTGACGATGAAACACAGAAATTGCATCGGAATTAAATACAAAAGGCACAATGCCGACTTAAGGACAAGAAGACTGACTCTTCTTACTGACTTTGCTTTGAACCATTTCTGTGACACTAGTTATAGATTCCGATGCTTCAATTCAGGTTCATTGTATCCCTCTGACCTTCGTATTGACGATGAAACACAGAAATTGCTTCGGAATTATATGAAAAGGCACAATGTCGACTTATGAACAAGAAGACTGACTCTTCTTACCGGCTATGTTTTGAACCATTCCTGTGACACTAGTTATAGATTCCGATGCTTCACCCCAGGTTAACTGTATCCCTTAAACCTTCTTCTTTACGATGAAACACAGAAATTGCATCGGAATTAAAAAGAAAAGGCACAATCCCGACTTAAGTACACGAAGACTGACTCATCTTACTGACTATGTTTTGAACCATTCCTGTGACACTAGTTATAGATTCCGATGCTTCACTCCAGGGTTACTGTATCCCTTGGACCTTCTTATTGACGATGAAACACAAAAATTGCATCGGAATTAAATAGAAAAGGCACAATGTCGACGTAAGTACAAGAAGACTGACTCTTCTTACTGTCTATGTTTTGAACCATTCCTGTGACACTAGTTATAGATTCCGATGCTTCACTCCAGGTTTACTATATCCCTTGGACCTTCGTATTGACGATGAAACACAGAAATAGCATCGGAATTAAATAGAAAAGGCACAATGCCGACATAAGTACAAGAAGACTGACTCTCCTTGCTGACTATGTTTTGAACCATTCCTGTGACACTAGTTATAAATTCCGATGCTTCACTTCAGGTTTACTGTATCCCTTGGACCTTCTTATTGACGATGAAACACAGAAATTGCATCGGAATTAAATACAAAATGCACAAAGCAGAATTAAGTACAAGAAGTCTGACTCTTCTTACTGTCTTTGTTTTGAACCACTCCTGTGACACTAGTTATAGATTCCGATGCTTCACTCCAGGTTCACTGTGTCCCTTGGACCTTCTTATTGACGATGAAAAACAGAAATTGCTTCGGAATTAAATAGAAAAGGCACAATGCCGACTTAAGGACAAGAAGACTGACTCCTCTTACTGACTATGATTTGAACCATTCCTGTGACACTAGTTATAGATTCCGATGTTTCACTCCAGGTTTACTGCATCCCTTGGACCTTCTTAGTGACGATGAAACACAGAAATTGCATCGGAATTAAATACAAAAGGCACAATGCCGACTTAAGTACAAGAAGACTAACTCTTCTTTCTGACTATGTTTGATCCATTCCTGTGACACTAGTTATTGATTCCGATGCTTCACTTCAGGTTTACTGTATCCCTCTGACCTTCTTATTGACGATGAAACACAAAAATTTCA
Source organism: Schistocerca piceifrons (assembly GCF_021461385.2). Taxonomy (NCBI): domain Eukaryota; kingdom Metazoa; phylum Arthropoda; class Insecta; order Orthoptera; family Acrididae; genus Schistocerca; species Schistocerca piceifrons. The sequence continues at coordinate 859,282 of NW_025727617.1, forward strand.
TCGGAATTAAATAGAAAAGGCACAATGTCGACGTAAGTACAAGAAGACTGACTCTTCTTACTGTCTATGTTTTGAACCATTCCTGTGACACTAGTTATAGATTCCGATGCTTCATTCCAGGTTTACTATATCCCTTGGACCTTCTTATTGACGATGAAACACAGAAATTGCATCGGAATTAAATAGAAAAGGCACAATGCCGACTTAAGTACAAGAAGACTGACTCTTCTTACTGTCTATGTTTTGAACCATCCCTGTGACACTAGTTATAGATTCCGATGCTTCACTCCAAGTTTACTGTATCCCTTGGTCCTTCTTATTGACGATGAAACACAGAAATTGCATCGGAATTAAATACAAAAGGCACATCGCCGACTTAAGTTCAAGAAGACTGACTCTTCTTACTGACTATGTATGAACCATTCCTGTGACACTAGTTATCAATTCCGATGCTTCACTTCAGGTTTACTGTATCCCTTGGACCTTCTTATGGACGATGAAACACAGAAATTGCATCGGAATTAAATACAAAAGGCACAATGCCGACCTAAGTACAAGAAGACTAACTCTTCTTACTGACTATGTTTTGAACCATTCCTGTGACACTAGCTATAGATTCCGATGCTTCACTTCATGTTTATTGTATCTCTCTGACCTTCATATTGACGATGAAACACAGAAATTGCATCGGAATTAAATAGAAAAGGCACAATGTCGTCGTAAGTACAAGAAGTCTGACTCTTCTCACTCTCTATGTTTTGAACCATTCCTGTGACACTAGTTATAGATTCCGATGCTCACTCCAGTTTTACTATATCCCTTGGACCTTCTTATTGACGATGAAACACAGAAATTGCATCGGAATTAAATACAAAAGGCACAATGCCGACATAAGTACAAGAAGACTGACTCTTCTTACTGTCTATGTTTTGAACCATCCCTGTGACACTAGTTATAGATTCCGATGCTTCACTCCAGGTTTACTGTATCCCTTGGACCTTCTTATTGACGATGAAACACAGAAAATGCATCGGAATTAAATACAAAAGGCACAATGCCGACATAAGTACAAGAAGACTGACTCTTCTTACTGGCTATGTTTTGAACCATTCCTGTGACACTAGTTATAAATTCCGATGCTTCACTCCAAGTTTACTGTATCCCTTGGTCCTTCTTATTGACGATGAAACACAGAAATTGCATCGGAATTAAATACAAAAGGCACAATGCCGACATAAGTACAAGAAGACTGACTCTTCTTACTGTCTATGTTTTGAACCATCCCTGTGACACTAGTTATAGATTCCGATGCTTCACTCCAGGTTTACTGTATCCCTTGGACCTTCTTATTGACGATGAAACACAGAAAATGCATCGGAATTAAATACAAAAGGCACAATGCCGACTTAAGTACAAGAAGCCTGACTCTTCTTACTGCCTATGTTTTGAACCATCCCGGTGACACTAGTTATAGATTCCGATGCTTCACTCCAAGATTACTGTATCCCTTGGTCCTTCTTATTGACGATGAAACACAGAAATTGCATCGGAATTAAATACAAAAGGCACATCGCCGACTTAAGTACAAGAAGACTGACTCTTCTTACTGACTATGTTTGAACCATTCCTGTGACACTAGTTATCAATTCCGATGCTTCACTTCAGGTTTACTGTATCCCTTGGACCTTCTTATGGACGATGAAACACAGAAATTGCATCGGAATTAAATACAAAAGGCACAATGCCGACTTAAGTACAAGAAGACTAACTCTTCTTTCTGACTATGTTTTGAACCATTCCTGTGACACTAGTTATTGATTCCGATGCTTCACTTCAGGTTTACTGTATCTCTTGGACCTTCTTATTGACGATGAAACACAGAAACTCCATCGGAATTAATTTCAAAAGGCACAATGCCGACATAAGGACAAGAAGACTGACTCTTCTTACTGACTATGTTTTGAAGCATTCCTGTGACACTAGCTATAGATTCCGAAGCTTCACTTCAGGTTTACTGTATCCCTTGGACCTTCTTATTGACGATGAAACACAGAAATTGCATCGGAATGAAATACAAAAGGCCCAATGCCGACTTAAGGAGAAGAAGACTGACTCTTCTTACTGACTTTGTTTTGAACCATTCCTGTGACATTAGTTATAGATTCCGATGCGTCACATCAGGTTTATTGTATCCCTCCGACCTTCTTATTGACGATGAAACACAGAAATTGCATCGGAATTAAATAGAAAAGGCACAATGTCGACGTAAGTACAAGAAGACTGACTCTTCTTACTGTCTATGTTTTGAACCATTCCTGTGACACTAGTTATAGATTCCGATGCTTCACTCCAGGTTTACTATATCCCTTGGACCTTCTAATTGATGATGAAACACAGAAATTGCATCGGAATTAAATACAAAAGACACAATGCCGACTTAAGTACAAGAAGACAGACTCTTCTTACTGACTATGTTTTGAACCATTCCATTGACACTAGTTATAGATTCCGATGCTTCACTCCATGTTTACTGTATCCCTTGGACCTTCTTATTGACGATGAAACACAGAAATTGCATCGGAATTAAATACAAAAGGCACAATGCCGACTTAAGGACAAGAAGACTGACTCTTCTTACTGACTTTGCTTTGAACCATTTCTGTGACACTAGTTATAGATTCCGATGCTTCAATTCAGGTTCATTGTATCCCTCTGACCTTCGTATTGACGATGAAACACAGAAATTGCTTCGGAATTATATGAAAAGGCACAATGTCGACTTATGAACAAGAAGACTGACTCTTCTTACCGGCTATGTTTTGAACCATTCCTGTGACACTAGTTATAGATTCCGATGCTTCACCCCAGGTTAACTGTATCCCTTAAACCTTCTTCTTTACGATGAAACACAGAAATTGCATCGGAATTAAAAAGAAAAGGCACAATCCCGACTTAAGTACACGAAGACTGACTCATCTTACTGACTATGTTTTGAACCATTCCTGTGACACTAGTTATAGATTCCGATGCTTCACTCCAGGGTTACTGTATCCCTTGGACCTTCTTATTGACGATGAAACACAAAAATTGCATCGGAATTAAATAGAAAAGGCACAATGTCGACGTAAGTACAAGAAGACTGACTCTTCTTACTGTCTATGTTTTGAACCATTCCTGTGACACTAGTTATAGATTCCGATGCTTCACTCCAGGTTTACTATATCCCTTGGACCTTCGTATTGACGATGAAACACAGAAATAGCATCGGAATTAAATAGAAAAGGCACAATGCCGACATAAGTACAAGAAGACTGACTCTCCTTGCTGACTATGTTTTGAACCATTCCTGTGACACTAGTTATAAATTCCGATGCTTCACTTCAGGTTTACTGTATCCCTTGGACCTTCTTATTGACGATGAAACACAGAAATTGCATCGGAATTAAATACAAAATGCACAAAGCAGAATTAAGTACAAGAAGTCTGACTCTTCTTACTGTCTTTGTTTTGAACCACTCCTGTGACACTAGTTATAGATTCCGATGCTTCACTCCAGGTTCACTGTGTCCCTTGGACCTTCTTATTGACGATGAAAAACAGAAATTGCTTCGGAATTAAATAGAAAAGGCACAATGCCGACTTAAGGACAAGAAGACTGACTCCTCTTACTGACTATGATTTGAACCATTCCTGTGACACTAGTTATAGATTCCGATGTTTCACTCCAGGTTTACTGCATCCCTTGGACCTTCTTAGTGACGATGAAACACAGAAATTGCATCGGAATTAAATACAAAAGGCACAATGCCGACTTAAGTACAAGAAGACTAACTCTTCTTTCTGACTATGTTTGATCCATTCCTGTGACACTAGTTATTGATTCCGATGCTTCACTTCAGGTTTACTGTATCCCTCTGACCTTCTTATTGACGATGAAACACAAAAATTTCATCGGAATTAAATAGAAAAGGCACAATGTCGACGTAAGTACAAGAAGACTGACTCTTCTTACTGTCTATGTTTTGAACCATTCCTGTGACACTAGTTATAGATTCCGATGCTTCATTCCAGGTTTACTATATCCCTTGGACCTTCTTATTGACGATGAAACACAGAAATTGCATCGGAATTAAATAGAAAAGGCACAATGCCGACTTAAGTACAAGAAGACTGACTCTTCTTACTGTCTATGTTTTGAACCATCCCTGTGACACTAGTTATAGATTCCGATGCTTCACTCCAAGTTTACTGTATCCCTTGGTCCTTCTTATTGACGATGAAACACAGAAATTGCATCGGAATTAAATACAAAAGGCACATCGCCGACTTAAGTTCAAGAAGACTGACTCTTCTTACTGACTATGTATGAACCATTCCTGTGACACTAGTTATCAATTCCGATGCTTCACTTCAGGTTTACTGTATCCCTTGGACCTTCTTATGGACGATGAAACACAGAAATTGCATCGGAATTAAATACAAAAGGCACAATGCCGACCTAAGTACAAGAAGACTAACTCTTCTTACTGACTATGTTTTGAACCATTCCTGTGACACTAGCTATAGATTCCGATGCTTCACTTCATGTTTATTGTATCTCTCTGACCTTCATATTGACGATGAAACACAGAAATTGCATCGGAATTAAATAGAAAAGGCACAATGTCGTCGTAAGTACAAGAAGTCTGACTCTTCTCACTCTCTATGTTTTGAACCATTCCTGTGACACTAGTTATAGATTCCGATGCTCACTCCAGTTTTACTATATCCCTTGGACCTTCTTATTGACGATGAAACACAGAAATTGCATCGGAATTAAATACAAAAGGCACAATGCCGACATAAGTACAAGAAGACTGACTCTTCTTACTGTCTATGTTTTGAACCATCCCTGTGACACTAGTTATAGATTCCGATGCTTCACTCCAAGTTTACTGTATCCCTTGGTCCTTCTTATTGACGATGAAACACAGAAATTGCATCGGAATTAAATACAAAAGGCACATCGCCGACTTAAGTTCAAGAAGACTGACTCTTCTTACTGACTATGTTTGAACCATTCCTGTGACACTAGTTATCAATTCCGATGCTTCACTTCAGGTTTACTGTATCCCTTGGACCTTCTTATGGACGATGAAACACAGAAATTGCATCGGAATTAAATACAAAAGGCACAATGCCGACCTAAGTACAAGAAGACTAACTCTTCTTACTGACTATGTTTTGAACCATTCCTGTGACACTAGCTATAGATTCCGATGCATCACTTCATGTTTATTGTATCTCTCTGACCTTCATATTGACGATGAAACACAGAAATTGCATCGGAATTAAATAGAAAAGGCACAATGTCGTCGTAAGTACAAGAAGTCTGACTCTTCTCACTCTCTATGTTTTGAACCATTCCTGTGACACTAGTTATAGATTCCGATGCTTCACTCCAGTTTTACTATATCCCTTGGACCTTCTTATTGACGATGAAACACAGAAATTGCATCGGAATTAAATACAAAAGGCACAATGCCGACATAAGTACAAGAAGACTGACTCTTCTTACTGACTATGTTTGAACCATTCCTGTGACACTAGTTATCAATTCCGATGCTTCACTTCAGGTTTACTGTATCCCTTGGACCTTCTTATGGACGATGAAACACAGAAATTGCATCGGAATTAAATACAAAAGGCTCAATGCCGACCTAAGTACAAGAAGACTAACTCTTCTTACTGACTATGTTTTGAACCATTCCTGTGACACTAGTTATTGATTCCGATGCTTCACTTCAGGTTTACTGTATCCCTCTGACCTTCTTATTGACGATGAAACACAGAAATTTCATCGGAATTAAATAGAAAAGGCACAATGCCGACTTAAGTACAAGAAGACTGACTCTTCTTACTGTCTATGTTTTGAACCATCCCTGTGACACTAGTTATAGATTCCGATGCTTCACTCCAAGTTTACTGTATCCCTTGGTCCTTCTTATTGACGATGAAACACAGAAATTGCATCGGAATTAAATACAAAAGGCACAATGTCGACGTAAGTACAAGAAGTCTGACTCTTCTTACTGTCTATGTTTTGAACCATTCCTGTGACACTAGTTATAGATTCCGATGCTTCTCTCCAGGTTTACTGTATCCCTTGGACCTTCTTATTGACGATGAAACACAGAAAATGCATCGGAATTAAATACAAAAGGCACAATGCCGACATCAGTACAAGAAGACTGACTCTTCTTACTGACTATGTTTTGAACCATTCCTGTGACACTAGTTATAAATTCCGATGCTTCACTTCAGGTTTACTGTATCCCTTGGACCTTCTTATTGACGATGAAACACAGAAATTGCATCGGAATTAAATACAAAATGCACAAAGCAGAATTAAGTACAAGAAGTCTGACTCTTCTTACTGTCTATGTTTTGAACCACTCCTGTGACACTAGTTATAGATTCCGATGCTTCACTCCAGGTTCACTGTATCCCTTGGACCTTCTTATTGACGATGAAACACAGAAATTGCATCGGAATTAAATAGAAAAGGCACAATGCCGACTTAAGGACAAGAAGACTGACTCTTCTTACTGTCTATGTTTAGAACCATTCCTTTGACAATAGTTATAGATTCCGATGCTTCACTCCAGGTTTACTGTATCCCTTGGACCTTCTTATTGACGATGAAACACAGAAATTGCATCGGAATTAATTACAAAAGGCACAATGCCGACATAAGGACAAGAAGACTGACTCTTATTACTGACTATGTTTTGAAGCATTCCTGTGACACTAGCTATAGATTCCAAAGCTTCACTTCAGGTTTACTGTATCCCTTGGACCTTCTTATTGACGATGAAACACAGAAATTGCATCGGAATTAAATACAAAAGGCACAATGCCGACTTAAGGACAAGCAGACTGACTCTTCTTACTGACTTTGTTCTGAACCATTCCTGTGACACTAGTTATTGATTCAGATGCTTCACTTCAGGTTTATTGTATCCCTCTGACCTTCTTATTGACGATGAAACACAAAAATTGCATCGGAATTAAATAGAAAAGGCACAATGTCGACGTAAGTACAAGAAGACTGACTCTTCTTACTGTCTATGTTTTGAACCATTCCTTTGACACTAGTTATAGATTCCGATGCTTCACTCCAGGTTTACTATATCCCTTGGACCTTCTTATTGACGATGAAACACAGGAATTGCATCGGAATTAAACACAAAAGGCACACTGCCGACTTAAGGACAAGAAGACTGACTCTTCTTATTGACTTTGCTTTGAACCATTCCTGTGACACTAGTTATAGATTCCGATGCTTCACTTCAGGTTTATTGTATCCCTCTGACCTTCTTATTGACGATGAAACACAGAAATTGCGTCGGAATTAAATAGAAAATGCACAATGCCGACTTAAGTACAAGAAGACTGACTCCTCTTACTGACTATGTTTTGAACCATTCCTGTGACACTAGTTACAGATTCCGATGCTTCACTCCAGGTTTACTGCATCCCTTTGACCTTCTTAGTGACGATGAAACACAGAAATTGCATCGGAATTAAATACAAAAGGCACAATGCCGACTTAAGTACAAGAAGACTAACTCTTCTTTCTGACTATGTTTTGAACCATTCCTGTGACACTAGTTATTGATTCCGATGCTTCACTTCAGGTTTACTGTATCCCTCTGACCTTCTTATTGACAATGAAACACAGAAATTGCATCGGAATTAAATAGAAAAGGCACAATGCCGACTTAAGTACAAGAAGCCTGACTCTTCTTACTGCCTATGTTTTGAACCATCCCGGTGACACTAGTTATAGATTCCGATGCTTCACTCCAAGATTACTGTATCCCTTGGTCCTTCTTATTGACGATGAAACACAGAAATTGCATCGGAATTAAATACAAAAGGCACATCGCCGACTTAAGTACAAGAAGACTGACTCTTCTTACTGACTATGTTTGAACCATTCCTGTGACACTAGTTATCAATTCCGATGCTTCACTTCAGGTTTACTGTATCCCTTGGACCTTCTTATGGACGATGAAACACAGAAATTGCATCGGAATTAAATACAAAAGGCACAATGCCGACTTAAGTACAAGAAGACTAACTCTTCTTTCTGACTATGTTTTGAACCATTCCTGTGACACTAGTTATTGATTCCGATGCTTCACTTCAGGTTTACTGTATCCCTTGGACCTTCTTATTGACGATGAAACACAGAAATTCCATCGGAATTAATTACAAAAGGCACAATGCCGACATAAGGACAAGAAGACTGACTCTTCTTACTGACTATGTTTTGAAGCATTCCTGTGACACTAGCTATAGATTCCGAAGCTTCACTTCAGGTTTACTGTATCCCTTGGACCTTCTTATTGACGATGAAACACAGAAATTGCATCGGAATGAAATACAAAAGGCACAATGCCGACTTAAGGAGAAGAAGACTGACTCTTCTTACTGACTTTGTTTTGAACCATTCCAGTGACATTAGTTATAGATTCCGATGCGTCACATCAGGTTTATTGTATCCCTCTGACCTTCTTATTGACGATGAAACACAGAAATTGCATCGGAATTAAATAGAAAGGCACAATGTCGACGTAAGTACAAGAAGACTGACTCTTCTTACTGTCTATGTTTTGAACCATTCCTGTGACACTAGTTATAGATTCCGATGCTTCACTCCAGGTTTACTATATCCCTTGGACCTTCTAATTGATGATGAAACACAGAAATTGCATCGGAATTAAATACAAAAGACACAATGCCGACTTAAGTACAAGAAGACTGACTCTTCTTACTGACTATGTTTTGAACCATTCCATTGACACTAGATATAGATTCCGATGCTTCACTCCATGTTTACTGTATCCCTTGGACCTTCTTGTTGACGATGAAACACAGAAATTGCATCGGAATTAAATACAAAAGGCACAATGCCGACTTAAGGACAAGAAGACTGACTCTTCTTACTGACTTTGCTTTGAACCATTTCTGTGACACTAGTTATAGATTCCGATGCTTCAATTCAGGTTCATTGTATCCCTCTGACCTTCTTATTGACGATGAAACACAGAAATTGCTTCGGAATTATATGAAAAGGCACAATGTCGACTTATGAACAAGAAGACTGACTCTTCTTACTGGCTATGTTTTGAACCATTCCTGTGTCACTAGTTATAGATTCCGATGCTTCACTCCAGGTTTACTGTATCCCTTAAACCTTCTTCTTTACGATGAAACACAGAAATTGCATCGGAATTAAAAAGAAAAGGCACAATCCCGACTTAAGTACACGAAGACTGACTCATCTTACTGACTATGTTTTGAACCATTCCTGTGACACTAGTTACAGATTCCGATGCTTCACTCCAGGGTTACTGTATCCCTTGGACCTTCTTATTGACGATGAAACACAAAAATTGCATCGGAATTAAATAGAAAAGGCACAATGTCGACGTAAGTACAAGAAGACTGACTCTTCTTACTGTCTATGTTTTGAACCATTCCTGTGACACTAGTTATAGATTCCGATGCTTCACTCCAGGTTTACTATATCCCTTGGACCTTCTTATTGACGATGAAACACAGAAATAGCATCGGAATTAAATAGAAAAGGCACAATGCCGACATAAGTACAAGAAGACTGACTCTCCTTGCTGACTATGTTTTGAACCATTCCATTGACACTAGTTATAGATTCCGATGCTTCACTCCAGGTTTACTATATCCCTTGGACCTTCTTATTGACGATGAAACACAGGAATTGCATCGGAATTAAATACAAAAGGCACAATGCCGACTTAAGTACAAGAAGACTAACTCTTCTTTCTGACTATGTTTTGAATCATTCCTGTGACACTAGTTATTGATTCCGATGCTTCACTTCAGGTTTACTGTATCCCTCTGACCTTCTTATTGACGATGAAACACAGAAATTGCATCGGAATTAAATAGAAAACGCACAATGCCGACTTAAGTACAAGAAGACTGACTCTTCTTACTGTCTATGTTTTGAACCATCCCTGTGACACTAGTTATAGATTCCGATGCTTGACTCCAAGTTTACTGTATCCCTTGGTCCTTCTTATTGACGATGAAACACAGAAATTGCATCGGAATTAAATACAAAAGGCAAATCGCCGACTTAAGTTCAAGAAGACGGACTCTACTTACTGACTATGTTTGAACCATTCCTGTGACACTAGTTATCAATTCCGATGCTTCACTTCAGGTTTACTGTATCCCTTGGACCTTCTTATGGACGATGAAACACAGAAATTGCATATGAATTAAATAGAAAAGGCACAATGTCGACGTAAGTACAAGAAGTCTGACTCTTCTCACTGTCTATGTTTTGAACCATTCCTGTGACACTAGTTATAGATTCCGATGCTTCACTCCAGGTTTACTATATCCCTTGGACCTTCTTATTGACGATGCAACACAGAAATTGCATCGGAATTAAAAAGGAAAGGCACAATGCCGACTTAAGTACAAGATGACTGACTCCTCTTACTGACTATGTCTTGAACCAATCCATTGACACTAGTTATAGATTCCGATGCTTCACTCCAGGTTTACTGTATCCCTTGGACCTTCTTATTGACGATGAAACACAGAAATTGCATCGGAATTAAATAGAAAAGGCACAATGCCGACTTAAGTTCAAAAACCTGACTCTTCTTACTGACTATGTTTTGAACCATTCCTGTGACACTAGTTATAGATCCGATGCTTCACTTCAGGCTTACTGTATACCTTGGACCTTCTTATTGACGATGAAACACAGAAATTGCATCGGAATTAAATACAAAAGGCACAAAGCAGAATTAAGGTCAAGAAGACTGACTCTTCTTACTCTCTATGTTTTGAACCATTCCTGTGACACTAGTTATAGATTCCGATGCTTCACTCCAGGTTTACTGTATCCCTTGGACCTACTTATTGACGATGAAACACAGAAATTGCATCGGAATTAATTTCAAAAGGCACAATGCCGACATAAGGACAAGAAGACTGACTCTTCTTACTGACTATGTTTTGAGGCATTCTTGTGACACTAGCTATAGATTCCGAAGCTTCACTTCAGGTTTACTGTATCCCTTGGACCTTCTTATTGACGATGAAACACAGAAATTTCATCGGAATGAAATACAAAAGGCACAATGCCGACTTAAGGACAAGAAGACTGACTCTTGTTACTGACTTTGCTTTGAACCATTCCTGTGACATTAGTTATAGATTCCGATGCTTCACTTCAGGTTTATTGTATCCCTCTGACCTTCTTATTGACGATGAAACACAGAAATTGCATCGGAATTAAATAGAAAAGGCACAATGTCGACGTAAGTACAAGAAGACTGACTCTTCTTACTGTCTATGTTTTGAACAATTCCTGTGACACTAGTTATAGATTCCGATGCTTCACTCCAGGTTTACTATATCCCGTGGACCTTCTTATTGATGATGAAACACAGAAATTGCATCGGAATTAAATACAAAAGGCACAATGCCGACTTAAGTACAAGAAGACTGACTCTTCTTACTGACTATGTTTTGAACCATTCCATTGACACTAGTTATTGATTCCGATGCTTCACTCCATGTTTACTATATCTCTTGGACCTTCTTATTGACGATGAAACACAGGAATTGCATCGGAATTAAACACAAAAGGCACAATGCCGACTTAAGGACAAGAAGACTGACTCTTCTTATTGACTTTGCTTTGAACCATTCCTGTGACACTAGTTATAGATTCCGATGCTTCACTTCAGGTTAATTGTATCCCTCTGACCTTCTTATTGACGATGAAACACAGAAATTGCGTCGGAATTAAATAGAAAATGCACAATGCCGACTTAAGTACAAGAAGACTGACTCCTCTTACTGACTATGTTTTGAACCATTCCTGTGACACTAGTTACAGATTCCGATGCTTCACTCCAGGTTTACTGCATCCCTTTGACCTTCTTAGTGACGATGAAACACAGAAATTGCATCGGAATTAAATACAAAAGGCACAATGCCGACTTAAGTACAAGAAGACTAACTCTTCTTTCTGACTATGTTTTGAACCATTCCTGTGACACTAGTTATTGTTCCGATGCTTCACTTCAGGTTTACTGTATCCCTCTGACCTTCTTATTGACGATGAAGCACAGAAATTGCATCGGAATTAAATAGAAAAGGCACAATGCCCACTTAAGTACAAGAAGCCTGACTCTTCTTACTGCCTATGTTTTGAACCATCCCGGTGACACTAGTTATAGATTCCGATGCTTCACTCCAAGATTACTGCATCCCTTGGTCCTTCTTATTGACGATGAAACACAGAAATTGCATCGGAATTAAATACAAAAGGCACATCGAGAACTTAAGTACAAGAAGACTGACTCTTCTTACTGACTATGTTTGAACCATTCCTGTGACACTAGTTATCAATTCCGATGCTTCACTTCAGGTTTACTGTATCCCTTGGACCTTCTTATGGACGATGAAACACAGAAATTGCATCGGAATTAAATACAAAAGGCACAATGCCGACTTAAGTACAAGAAGACTAACTCTTCTTTCTGACTATGTTTTGAACCATTCCTGTGACACTAGTTATTGATTCCGATGCTTCACTTCAGGTTTACTGTATCCCTTGGACCTTCTTATTGACGATGAAACACAGAAATTCCATCGGAATTAATTTCAAAAGGCACAATGCCGACATAAGGACAAGAAGACTGACTCTTCTTACTGACTATGTTTTGAAGCATTCCTGTGACACTAGCTATAGATTCCGAAGCTTCACTTCAGGTTTACTGTATCCCTTGGACCTTCTTATTGACGATGAAACACAGAAATTGCATCGGAATGAAATACAAAAGGCACAATGCCGACTTAAGGAGATGAAGACTGACTCTTCTTACTGACTTTGTTTTGAACCATTCCTGTGACATTAGTTATAGATTCCGATGCTTCACATCAGGTTTATTGTATCCCTCTGACCTTCTTATTGACGATGAAACACAGAAATTGCATCGGAATTAAATAGAAAAGGCACAATGTCGACGTAAGTACAAGAAGACTGACTCTTCTTACTGTCTATGTTTTGAACCATTCCTGTGACACTAGTTATAGATTCCGATGCTTCACTCCAGGTTTACTATATCCCTGGGACCTTCTAATTGATGATGAAACACAGAAATTGCATCGGAATTAAATAGAAAAGACACAATGCCGACTTAAGTACAACAAGACTGACTCTTCTTACTGACTATGTTTTGAACCATTCCATTGACACTAGTTATAGATTCCGATGCTTCACTCCATGTTTACTGTATCCCTTGGACCTTCTTATTGACGATGAAACACAGAAATTGCATCGGAATTAAATACAAAAGGCACAATGCCGACTTAAGGACAAGAAGACTGACTCTTCTTACTGACTTTGCTTTGAACCATTTCTGTGACACTAGTTATAGATTCCGATGCTTCAATTCAGGTTCATTGTATCCCTCTGACCTTCTTATTGACGATGAAACACAGAAATTGCTTCGGAATTATATGAAAAGGCACAATGTCGACTTATGTACAAGAAGACTGACTCTTCTTACTGGCTATGTTTTGAACCATTCCTGTGACACTAGTTATAGATTCCGATGCTTCACTCCAGGTTTACTGTATCCCTTAAACCTTCTTCTTTACGATGAAACACAGAAATTGCATCGGAATTAAAAAGAAAAGGCACAATCCCGACTTAAGTACACGAAGACTGACTCATCTTGCTGACTATGTTTTGAACCATTCCTGTGACACTAGTTATAGATTCCGATGCTTCACTCCAGGGTTACTGTATCCCTTGGACCTTCTTATTGACGATGAAACACAGAAATTGCATCGGAATTAAATAGAAAAGGCACAAAGCCGACTTAAGGACAAAAACCTGACGCTTCTTACTGACTATGTTTTGAACCATTCCTGTGACACTAGTTATAGATTCCGATGCTTCACTCCAGGTTTACTGTATCCCTTGGACCTTCTTATTGACGATGAAACACAGAAATTGCATCGGAATTAAATACAAAAGGCACAATGCCGACTTAAGGACAAGCAGACTGACTCTTCTTACTGACTTTGTTTTGAACCATTCCTGTGACACTAGTTACTGATTCAGATGCTTCCCTTCAGGTTTATTGTATCCCTCTGACATTCTTATTGACGATGAAACACAAAAATTGCATCGGAATTAAATAGAAAAGGCACAATGTCGACGTAAGTACAAGAAGACTGACTCTTCTTACTGTCTATGTTTTGAACCATTCCTGTGACACTAGTTATAGATTCCGATGCTTCACTCCAGGTTTACTATATCCCTTGGACCTTCTTATTGACGATGAAACACAGAAATAGCATCGGAATTAAATAGAAAAGGCACAATGCCGACATAAGTACAAGAACACTGACTCTCCTTGCTGACTATGTTTTGAACCATTCCATGGACACTAGTTATAGATTCCGATGCTTCACTCCAGGTTTACTATATCCCTTGGACCTTCTTATTGACGATGAAACACAGGAATTGCATCGGAATTAAATACAAAAGGCACAATGCCGACTTAAGGACAAGAAGACTGGCTCTTCTTATTGACTTTGCTTTGAACCACTCCTGTGACACTAGTTATAGATTCCGATGCTTCACTTCAGGTTTATTGTATCCCTCTGACCTTCTTATTGACGATGAAACACAGAAATTGCGTCGGAATTAAATAGAAAATGCACAATGCCGACTTAAGTACTAGAAGACTTACTCCTCTTACTGACTATGTTTTGAACCATTCCTGTGACACTAGTTATAGATTCCGATGCTTCACTCCAGGTTTACTGCATCCCTTGGACCTTCTTAGTGACGATGGAACACAGAAATTGCATCGGAATTAAATACAAAAGGCACAATGCAGACTTAAGTACAAGAAGACTAACTCTTCTTTCTGACTATGTTTTGAATCATTCCTGTGACACTAGTTATTGATTCCGATGCTTCACTTCAGGTTTACTGTATCCCTTGGACCTTCTTATTGACGATGAAACACAGAAATTGCGTCGGAATTAAATAGACAAGGCACAATGCCGACTTAAGTACAAGAAGACTGACTCTTCTTACTGTCTATGTTTTGAACCATCCCTGTGACACTAGTTATAGATTCCGATGCTTCACTCCAAGTTTACTGTATCCCTTGGTCCTTCTTATTGACGATGAAAAACAGAAATTGCGTCGGAATTAAATTCAAAAGGCAAATCGCCGACTTAAGTTCAAGAAGACGGACTCTACTTACTGACTATGTTTGAACCATTCCTGTGACACTAGTTATCAATTCCGATGCTTCACTTCAGGTTTACTGTATCCCTTGGACCTTCTTATGGACGATGAAACACAGAAATTGCATATGAATTAAATAGAAAAGGCACAATGTCGACGTAAGTACAAGAAGTCTGACTCTTCTTACTGTCTATGTTTTGAACCATCCCTGTGACACTAGTTATAGATTCCGATGCTTCACTCCAAGTTTACTGTATCCCTTGGACCTTCTTATTGACGATGAAACACAGAAATTGCATCGGAATTAAATAGAAAAGCACAATGCCGACTTAAGTTCAAAAACCTGACTCTTCTTACTGACTATGTTTTGAACCATTCCTGTGACACTAGTTATAGATCCGATGCTTCACTTCAGGCTTGCTGTATACCTTGGACCTTCTTATTGACGATGAAACACAGAAATTGCATCGGAATTAAATACAAAAGGCACAAAGCAGAATTAAGGTCAAGAAGACTGACTCTTCTTACTCTCTACGTTTTGAACCATTCCTGTGACACTAGTTATAGATTCCGATGCTTCACTCCAGGTTTACTGTATCCCTTGGACCTTCTTATTGACGATGAAACACAGAAATTGCATCGGAATTAATTTCAAAAGGCACAATGCCGACATAAGGACAAGAAGACTGACTCTTCTTACTGACTATGTTTTGAGGCATTCCTGTGACACTAGCTATAGATTCCGAAGCTTCACATCAGGTTTACTGTATCCCTTGGACCTTCTTATTGACGATGAAACACAGAAATTTCATCGGAATGTAATACAAAAGGCACAATGCCGACTTAAGGACAAGAAGACTGACTCTTCTTACTGACTTTGTTTTGAACCATTCCTGTGACATTAGTTATAGATTCCGATGCTTCACTTCAGAATTATTGTATCCCTCTGACCTTCGTATTGACGATGAAACACAGAAATTGCATCGGAATTAAATAGAAAAGGCACAATGTCGACGTAAGTACAAGAAGACTGACTCTTCTTACTGTCTATGTTTTGAACAATTCCTGTGACACTAGTTATAGATTCCGATGCTTCACTCCAGGTTTACTATATCCCTTGGACCTTCTTATTGATGATGAAACACAGAAATTGCATCGGAATTAAATACAAAAGGCACAATGCCGACTTAAGTACAAGAAGACTGACTCTTCTTACTGACTATGTTTTGAACCATTCCATTGACACTAGTTATAGATTCCGATGCTTCACTCCATGTTTACTGTATCCCTTGGACCTTCTTATTGACGATGAAACACAGAAATTGCATCGGAATTGAATACAAAAGGCACAAAGCCGACTTAAGGACAAGAAGACTGACTCTTCTTACTGACTTTGCTTTGAACCATTCCTGTGAGACTAGTTATAGATTCCGATGCTTCACTTCAGGTTCATTGTATCCCTCTGACCTTCTTATTGACGATGAAACACAGAAATTGCTTCGGAATTAAATGAAAAGGCACAATGCCGACTTAAGTACAAGAAGACTGACTCTTCTTACTGACTATGTTTTGAACCATTCCTGTGACACTAGTTATAGATTCCGATGCTTCACTCCAGGTTTACTGTATCCCTTAAACCTTCTTGTTTACGATGAAACACAGAAATTGCATCGGAATTAAAAAGAAAAGGCAAAATGCCGACTTAAGTACAAGAAGACTGTCTCATCTTACTGACTATGTTTTGAACCATTCCTGTGACACTAGTTATAGAGTCCGATGCTTCACTCCAGGTTTACTGTATCCCTTGGACCTTCTTATTGACGATGAAACACAGAAATTGCATCGGAATTAAATAGAAAAGGCACAAAGCCGACTTAAGGACAAAAACCTGACGCTTGTTACTGACTATGTTTTGAACCATTCCTGTGACACTAGTTATAGATCCGATGCTTCACTTCAGGTTTACTGTATCCCTTGGACCTTCTTATTGACGATGAAACACAAAAAATGCATCGGAATTAAATACAAAAGGCACAATGCCGACTTAAGTACAAGAAGACTGACTCTTCTTACTGACTATGTTTTGAACCATTCCTGTGACACTAGTTATAAATTCCGATGCTTCACTTCAGGTTTACTGTATCCCTTGGACCTTCTTATTGACGATGAAACACAGAAATTGCATCGGAATTAAATACAAAATGCACAAAGCAGAATTAAGTACAAGAAGTCTGACTCTTCTTACTGTCTATGTTTTGAACCATTCCTGTGACACTAGTAATAGATTCCGATGCTTCACTCCAGGTTCACTGTATCCCTTGGACCTTCGTATTGACGATGAAACACAGAAATTGCATCGGAATTAAATAGAAAAGGCACAATGCCGACTTAAGGACAAGAAGACTGACTCTTCTTACTGACCATGTTTTGAACCATTCTTGTGACACTAGTTATAGATTCCGATGCTCCACTTCAGGATTACTGTATCCCTCTGACCTTCTTATTGACGATGAAACACAGAAATTGCATCGGAATTAAATAGAAAAGGCACAATGCCGACTTAAGTACATGAATACTGACTCTTCTTACTGTCTATGTTTTGAACCATCCCTGTGACACTAGTTACAGATTCCGATGCTTCACTCCAGGTTTACTGTATCCCTTGGTACTTCTTATTGACGATGAATCACAGAAATTGCATCGGAACTAAATACAAAAGGCACAATGCCGACTAAAGTACAAGAAGACTGACTCTCCTTACTGACTATGTTTTGAACCCTTCCTGTGACACTAGTTATAAATTCCGATGCTTCACTTCAGGTTTACTGTATCCCTTGGACCTTCTTATTGACGATGAAACACAGAAAATGGATCGGAATTAAATACAAAAGGCACAATGCCGACTTAAGTACAAGAAGACTGACTCTCCTTACTGACTATGTTTTGAACCATTCCTGTGACACAAGTTATAGATTCCGATGCTTCACTTCAGGTTTACTGTATCGCTTGGACATTCTTATTGACGATGAAACACAGAAATTGCATCGGAATTAAATACAAAAGGCACAATGCCGAATTAAGTTCAAGAAGACTGACTCATCTTACTGTCTATTTTTGAACCAGTCCTGTGACACTAGTTATAGACTCCGATGCTTCACTTCAGGTTTCCTGTATCCCTTGGACTTATTTATTGACGATGAAACACAGAAATTGCATCGGAATTAAATACAAAAGGCACAAATCCGAAATAAGTACAAGAAGACTGACTCTTCTTACTGTCTATGTTTTGAACCATTCCTGCGACACTAGTTACTGAATCCGATACTTCACTCCATGTTCACTGTATCCCTTGGACCATCTTATTGACGATGAAACACAGAAATTGCATCGGAATTAAATAGAAAAGGCACAATGCCGACTTAAGTACAAGAAGTTTGACTCTTCTTACTGACTACGTTTTGAACCATTCCTGTGACACTAGTTATAGATCAGATGCTTCACTTCAGGTTTACTGCATACCTTGGACCTTCTTATTGACGATGAAACACAGAAATTGCATCGGAATTAAATACAAACGGCGCAATGCCGACTTAAGTACAAGAAGACTGACTCTTCCCACTGTCTATGTTTTGATCCATTCCTGTGACACTAGATATAGATTCCGAAGCTTCACTTCAGGTTTACTGTATCCCTTGGACCTTCTTATTGACGATGAAACACAGAAAATGCATCGGAATTAAATACAAAAGGCACAATGCCGACTTAAGTACATGAAGATCGACTCTTCCTACTGTCTATGTTTTGAACCATTCCTGTGAGACTAGTTACAGATTCCGATGCTTCACTCCGGGTATACTGTATCCCTTGGACCTTCTTGTTGACGATCAAACACAGAAATTGCAACGGAATTAAGTACAAAAGGCACAATGCTGACTTAAGTACAAGAAGACTAACTCTTCTTACTGACTATGTTTTGAACCATTCCTGTGACACTAGTTACGGATTCCGATGCTTCACTTCAGGTTTACTGTATCCCTCTGACCTTCTTATTGACGATGAAACACAGAAATTGCATCGGAATAAAATACAAAATGCACAATGCCGATTTCAGTTCAAGAAGACTGACTCTTCTTACTGTCCATTTTTGAACCAGTCCTGTGACACTAGTTATAGACTCCGATGCTTCACTCCTGGGTTACTGTATCCCTTGGTCCTTCTTAATGACGATGAAACACAGAAATTGCATCGGAATTAAATAGAAAATGCACAATGCCGACTTAAGTACAAGAAGACTGACTCTTCTTACTGACTATGTTTGAACCATTCCTGTGACACTAGTTATAAATTCCGATGGTTCACTTCAGGTTTACTATATCCCTTGGACCTTCATATTGACGATGAAACACAGAAATTGCATCGGCATTAATTACAAAAGGCACAGTGCAGAATTAAGTACAGGAAGACTGACTCTACTTACTGTCTATGTTTTGAACCATTCCATGGACACTAGTTATAGATTCCGATGCTTCACTTGAGGTTTACTGTATCCCCTGGACCTTGTTATTGACGATGAAACACAGAAATTGCATCGGAATAAAATACAAAAGGCACAATGCCGTATTAAGTACAAGAAGACTGACTCTTCTTACTGTTTATGTTTTCAATCATTTCTGTGACACTAGTTACAGATTCCGATGCTTCACTCCAGGTTCACTGTATCCCTTGGACCTTCTTATTGACGATGAAACACAGAAATTGCATCGGAATTAAATACAAAAGGCACAATGCCGACTTAAGTACAAGAAGACTAACTCTTCTTACTGACTATGTTTTGAACCATTCCTGTGACACTAGTTATGGATTCCGATGCTTCACTTCAGGTTTACTGTATCCCTCTGACCTTCTTATTGACGATGAAACACAGAAATTGCATCGGAATTGAATACAAAAGGCACAATGCCGAATTAAGTTCAAGAAGACTGACTTTTCTTACTGTCTATTTTTGAACCTGTTCTGTGACACTAGTTATAGACTCCGATGCTTCACTCCAGGTTTACTGTATCCCTTGGTCCTTCTTATTGACGATTAAACACAGATATTGCATCGGAATTAAATAGAAAAGGCACAATGCCGACTTAAGTACAAGAAGCCTGACTCTTCTTACTGACTATGTTTTGAACCAGTCCTGTGACACTAGTTATAAATTCCGATGCTACACTTCAGGTTTACTGTATCCCTTGGACATTCTTATTGACGATGAAACACAGAAATTGAATCGGATTTAAATACAAAAGGCACAGTGCAGAATTAAGTACAAGGAGACTGACTCTTCTTACTGTCTATGTTTTGAACCTTTCCTGTGACACTAGTTATAGATTCCAATGCTTCACTCCAGGTTTACTGTATCCCTTGGACCTTCTTATTGACGATGAAACACAGAAATTGCATCGGAATTAAATACAAAAGGCAAAATGCCGACTTAAGCACACGAAGACTGACTCTTCTTACTGTCTATGTTTTGAACCATTCCATGGACACTAGTTATAGATTCCGATGCTTCACTTGAGGTTTACTGTATCCCCTGGACCTTGTTATTGACGATGAAACACAGAAATTGCATCGGAATAAAATACAAAAGGCACAATGCCGTATTAAGTACATGAATACTGACTCTTCTTACTGTCTATGTTTTGAACCATCCCTGTGACACTAGTTACAGATTCCGATGCTTCACTCCAGGTTTACTGTATCCCTTGGTACTTCTTATTGACGATGAATCACAGAAATTGCATCGGAACTAAATACAAAAGGCACAATGCCGACTAAAGTACAAGAAGACTGACTCTCCTTACTGACTATGTTTTGAACCCTTCCTGTGACACTAGTTATAAATTCCGATGCTTCACTTCAGGTTTACTGTATCCCTTGGACCTTCTTATTGACGATGAAACACAGAAAATGGATCGGAATTAAATACAAAAGGCACAATGCCGACTTAAGTACAAGAAGACTGACTCTCCTTACTGACTATGTTTTGAACCATTCCTGTGACACAAGTTATAGATTCCGATGCTTCACTTCAGGTTTACTGTATCGCTTGGACATTCTTATTGACGATGAAACACAGAAATTGCATCGGAATTAAATAGAAAAGGCACAATGCCGACTTAAGTACAAGAAGCCTGACTCTTCTTACTGACTATGTTTTGAACCAGTCCTGTGACACTAGTTATAAATTCCGATGCTACACTTCAGGTTTACTGTATCCCTTGGACATTCTTATTGACGATGAAACACAGAAATTGAATCGGATTTAAATACAAAAGGCACAGTGCAGAATTAAGTACAAGGAGACTGACTCTTCTTACTGTCTATGTTTTGAACCATTCCTGTGACACTAGTTATAGATTCCAATGCTTCACTCCAGGTTTACTGTATCCCTTGGACCTTCTTATTGACGATGAAACACAGAAATTGCATCGGAATTAAATACAAAAGGCAAAATGCCGACTTAAGTACACGAAGACTGACTCTTCTTACTGTCTATGTTTTGAACCATTCCATGGACACTAGTTATAGATTCCGATGCTTCACTTGAGGTTTACTGTATCCCCTGGACCTTGTTATTGACGATGAAACACAGAAATTGCATCGGAATAAAATACAAAAGGCACAATGCCGTATTAAGTACATGAATACTGACTCTTCTTACTGTCTATGTTTTGAACCATCCCTGTGACACTAGTTACAGATTCCGATGCTTCACTCCAGGTTTACTGTATCCCTTGGTACTTCTTATTGACGATGAATCACAGAAATTGCATCGGAACTAAATACAAAAGGCACAATGCCGACTAAAGTACAAGAAGACTGACTCTCCTTACTGACTATGTTTTGAACCCTTCCTGTGACACTAGTTATAAATTCCGATGCTTCACTTCAGGTTTACTGTATCCCTTGGACCTTCTTATTGACGATGAAACACAGAAAATGGATCGGAATTAAATACAAAAGGCACAATGCCGACTTAAGTACAAGAAGACTGACTCTCCTTACTGACTATGTTTTGAACCATTCCTGTGACACAAGTTATAGATTCCGATGCTTCACTTCAGGTTTACTGTATCGCTTGGACATTCTTATTGACGATGAAACACAGAAATTGCATCGGAATTAAATACAAAAGGCACAATGCCGAATTAAGTTCAAGAAGACTGACTCATCTTACTGTCTATTTTTGAACCAGTCCTGTGACACTAGTTATAGACTCCGATGCTTCACTTCAGGTTTCCTGTATCCCTTGGACTTATTTATTGACGATGAAACACAGAAATTGCATCGGAATTAAATACAAAAGGCACAAATCCGAAATAAGTACAAGAAGACTGACTCTTCTTACTGTCTATGTTTTGAACCATTCCTGCGACACTAGTTACTGAATCCGATACTTCACTCCATGTTCACTGTATCCCTTGGACCATCTTATTGACGATGAAACACAGAAATTGCATCGGAATTAAATAGAAAAGGCACAATGCCGACTTAAGTACAAGAAGTTTGACTCTTCTTACTGACTACGTTTTGAACCATTCCTGTGACACTAGTTATAGATCAGATGCTTCACTTCAGGTTTACTGCATACCTTGGACCTTCTTATTGACGATGAAACACAGAAATTGCATCGGAATTAAATACAAACGGCGCAATGCCGACTTAAGTACAAGAAGACTGACTCTTCCCACTGTCTATGTTTTGATCCATTCCTGTGACACTAGATATAGATTCCGAAGCTTCACTTCAGGTTTACTGTATCCCTTGGACCTTCTTATTGACGATGAAACACAGAAAATGCATCGGAATTAAATACAAAAGGCACAATGCCGACTTAAGTACATGAAGATCGACTCTTCCTACTGTCTATGTTTTGAACCATTCCTGTGAGACTAGTTACAGATTCCGATGCTTCACTCCGGGTATACTGTATCCCTTGGACCTTCTTGTTGACGATCAAACACAGAAATTGCAACGGAATTAAGTACAAAAGGCACAATGCTGACTTAAGTACAAGAACACTAACTCTTCTTACTGACTATGTTTTGAACCATTCCTGTGACACTAGTTACGGATTCCGATGCTTCACTTCAGGTTTACTGTATCCCTCTGACCTTCTTATTGACGATGAAACACAGAAATTGCATCGGAATAAAATACAAAATGCACAATGCCGATTTCAGTTCAAGAAGACTGACTCTTCTTACTGTCCATTTTTGAACCAGTCCTGTGACACTAGTTATAGACTCCGATGCTTCACTCCTGGGTTACTGTATCCCTTGGTCCTTCTTAATGACGATGAAACACAGAAATTGCATCGGAATTAAATAGAAAATGCACAATGCCGACTTAAGTACAAGAAGACTGACTCTTCTTACTGACTATGTTTGAACCATTCCTGTGACACTAGTTATAAATTCCGATGGTTCACTTCAGGTTTACTATATCCCTTGGACCTTCATATTGACGATGAAACACAGAAATTGCATCGGCATTAATTACAAAAGGCACAGTGCAGAATTAAGTACAGGAAGACTGACTCTACTTACTGTCTATGTTTTGAACCATTCCATGGACACTAGTTATAGATTCCGATGCTTCACTTGAGGTTTACTGTATCCCCTGGACCTTGTTATTGACGATGAAACACAGAAATTGCATCGGAATAAAATACAAAAGGCACAATGCCGTATTAAGTACAAGAAGACTGACTCTTCTTACTGTTTATGTTTTCAATCATTTCTGTGACACTAGTTACAGATTCCGATGCTTCACTCCAGGTTCACTGTATCCCTTGGACCTTCTTATTGACGATGAAACACAGAAATTGCATCGGAATTAAATACAAAAGGCACAATGCCGACTTAAGTACAAGAAGACTAACTCTTCTTACTGACTATGTTTTGAACCATTCCTGTGACACTAGTTATGGATTCCGATGCTTCACTTCAGGTTTACTGTATCCCTCTGACCTTCTTATTGACGATGAAACACAGAAATTGCATCGGAATTGAATACAAAAGGCACAATGCCGAATTAAGTTCAAGAAGACTGACTTTTCTTACTGTCTATTTTTGAACCTGTTCTGTGACACTAGTTATAGACTCCGATGCTTCACTCCAGGTTTACTGTATCCCTTGGTCCTTCTTATTGACGATTAAACACAGATATTGCATCGGAATTAAATAGAAAAGGCACAATGCCGACTTAAGTACAAGAAGCCTGACTCTTCTTACTGACTATGTTTTGAACCAGTCCTGTGACACTAGTTATAAATTCCGATGCTACACTTCAGGTTTACTGTATCCCTTGGACATTCTTATTGACGATGAAACACAGAAATTGAATCGGATTTAAATACAAAAGGCACAGTGCAGAATTAAGTACAAGGAGACTGACTCTTCTTACTGTCTATGTTTTGAACCATTCCTGTGACACTAGTTATAGATTCCAATGCTTCACTCCAGGTTTACTGTATCCCTTGGACCTTCTTATTGACGATGAAACACAGAAATTGCATCGGAATTAAATACAAAAGGCAAAATGCCGACTTAAGTACACGAAGACTGACTCTTCTTACTGTCTATGTTTTGAACCATTCCTGTGACACTAGTTATAGATTCCGAAGCCTCACTCCAGGTTTGCTGTATCCCTTGGACCCTACGTATTGACGATGAAACACAGAATTTGCGTCGGAATTAAATAGAAAAGGCACAATGCCGACTTAAGTACAAGAAGACTGACTCTTCTCACTGACTATGTTTTGAACCATTCCTTTGACACTAGCTATAGATTACGATGCTTCACTTCAGGATTACTGTATCCCTCTGACCTTCTTATTGACGATGAAACACAGAAATTGCATCGGAATTAAATAGAAAAGCACAATGCGGACTTAAGTACAAGAAGACTGACTCTTCTTACAGTCTATGTTTTGAACCATTCCTGTGACACTAGTTATAGATGCTTCACTCCAGGTTTACTGTATCCCTTGGACCTTCTTATTGACGATGAAACACAGAAATTGCATCCGAATTAAATACAAAAGGCACAATGCCGACTTAAGGACAAGAAGACTGACTGCTCTTACTGACTATGTTTGAACCATTCCTGTGACACTAGCTATAGATTCCGATGCTTCACTTCAGGTTTACTGTATCCCTATGACCTTCTTATTGACGATGAAACGCAGAGATTGCATCGGAATTAAATACAAAAGGCACAATGCCGACTTAAGTACAAGAAGACTGACTCTTCTTACTGTCTATTTTTTGAACCTTACCATTGAGACTAGTTATAGACTCCGATGCTTCACTCCCGGTTTACTGTATCACTTGGACCTTCTTATTGACAATGAAACACAGAAATTGCATCGGAATTAAAAAGAAAAGGCACAATGCCGACTTAAGTACAAGAAGACTGACTCTCCTTTCTGACTATGATTTGAACCATTCCTGTGACACTAGTTATGAATTCTGATGCTTCAGTTCAGGTTTAGTGTATCCCTCTGACCTTCTTATTGACGATGAAACACACAAATTGCATCGGAATTAAATAGATAAGGCACTATTCCGACTTAAGTACAAGAAGACTGACTCTTCTTACTGACTATATTTGAACGATTCCTGTGACACTAGTTACAGTTCCCGATGCTTCACTTCAGGTTTACTGTATCCCTTGGACTTTCTTATTGACGATGAAACACAGAAATTGCATCGGAGTTAAATACAAAAGGTACAATGCCGATTTAAGTACAAGTGGACTGACTCTTCTTACTGTCTATGTTTTGAACCATTCCTGTGACACTAGTTATAAATTCCGATGCTTCACTTCAGGTTTACTGTATCCCTTGGATCTTCTTATTGACGATGAAACACAGAAATTGCATCGGAAATAAATACAATAACCATTCCTGTGACACTAGTTATAAATTCCGATGCTTCACTTCAGATTTACTGTATCCCTTGGACCTTCTTATTGACGATGAAACACAGAAATTGCATCGGAATTAAATACAATAGGTACAAAGCAGAATTAAGTACAAGAAGACTGACTCTTCTTACTGTCTATGTTTTGAACCATTCCTCTGACAGTAGTAATAGATTCCGATGCTTCACTCCAGGTTTACTATATCCCATGGACCTTCTTATTGACGATGAAACACAGAAATTGCTTCGGAAATAAATATAAAAGGCACAATGCCGACTTAAGTACAAGAAGACTGACTCTTCTTACTGACAATGTTTTGTACTATTCCATAGACACTAGTTATCAATTCCGATGCTTCACTTCATGTTTACTGTATCCCTTGGACTTTCTTATTGACGATGAAGCACAGAAATTGCATCGGAATTACATAGAAAAGGCACAATGACGACTGAAGTACAAGAAGACTGACTCTTCTTACTGACTATGTTTTCAACCATCCCTGTGACACTAGTTATAGATTTCGATGCTTCACTTCAGGTTTACTGTATTCCTTGGACCTTCTTATTGACGATGAAACAGAGAAATAGCATCGGAATTAAATACAAAAGGCACAATGCCGACTTAAGTACAAGAAGACCGACTCTTCCTACTGACTATGTTTTGAACCATTCCTGTGACACCCGTTATAAATTCCGATGCTTCACTTGAGGTTTACTGTATCCCTTGGACCTTGTTATTGACGATGAAACACAGAAATTGCATCGGAATTAAATACAAATAGCACAATGCCGTATTAAGTACAAGAAGACTGACTCTCCTTACTGACTATGTTTTGAACCATTCCTGTGACGCAAGTTATAGACTCCGATGCTTCACTTCAGGTTTACTGTATCCCTTGGACTTATTTATTGACGATGAAAAACAGAAATTGCATCGGAATTAAATACAAAAGGCACAAAGCCGAAATAAGTACAAGAAGACTGACTCTTCTTACTGTCTATGTTTTGAACCATTCCTGCGACACTAGTTATTGAATCTGATGCTTCACTCCATGTTCACTGTATCCCTTGGACCTTCTTATTGACGATGAAACACAAAAATTGCATCGGAATTAAAGAGAAAAGGCACAATGCCGACTTAAGTACAAGAAGTTTGACTCTTCTTACTGACTACGTTTTGAACCATTCCTGTGACACTAGTTATAGATCAGATGCTTCACTTCAGGTTTACTGCATACCTTGGACCTTCTTATTGTCGATGATACACGGAAATTGCATCGGAATTAAATACAAACGGCGCAATGCCGACTTAAGTACAAGAAGACTGACTCTTCCCACTGTCTATATTTTGAACCATTCCTGTGACACTAGATATAGATTCCGAAGCTTCACTTCAGGTTTACTGTATCCCTTGGACCTTCTTATTGACGATGAAACACAGAAAATGCATCGGAATTAAGTACAAAAGGCACAATGCTGACTTAAGTTCAAGAAGACTAACTCTTCTTACTGACTATGTTTTGAACCACTCCTGTGACACTAGTTATGGATTCCGATGCTTCACTTCAGGTTTACTGTATCCCTCTGACCTTCTTATTGACGATGAAACACAGAAATTGCATCGGAATAAAATACAAAATGCACAATGCCGATTTCAGTTCAAGAAGACTGACTCTTCTTACTGTCCATTTTTGAACCAGTCCTGTGACACTAGTTATAGACTCCGATGCTTCACTCCAGGTTTACTGTATCCCTTGGTCCTTCTTAATGACGATGAAACACAGAAATTGCATCGGAATTAAATAGAAAAGGCACAATGCCGACTTAAGAACAAGAAGACTGACTCTTCTTACTGACTATGTTTGAACCATTCCTGTGACACTAGTTATAAATTCCTATGGTTCACTTCAGGTTTACTATATCCCTTGGACCTTCATATTGACGATGAAACACAGAAATTGCATCGGAATTAACTACAAAAGGCACAGTGCAGAATTAGGTACAGGAAGACTGACTCTACTTACTGTCTATGTTTTGAACCGTTCCATTGACACTAGTTATAGATTCCGATGCTTCACTCCAGGTTTACTGTATCCCTTGGACCTTGTTATTGACGATGAAACACAGATATTGCATCGGAATTAAATAGGAAAGGTACAATGCCGTCATAAGTACAAGAAGACTGACTCTTCTTACTGACTATGATTTGAAACATTCCTGTGACACTAGTTATAGATTCCGATGCTTCACCTCAGGGTTACTGTATCCCTTGGACCTTCTTATTGACGATGAAACACAGAAATTGCATCGGAATTAAATACAAAAGGCAAAATGCCGACTTTAGTACACGAAGACTGACTCTTCTTACTGTCTATGTTTTGAACCATTCCTGTGACACTAGTTATAGATTCCGATGCTTCACTCCAGGTTTACTGTATCCCTTGCACCTTGTTATTGACGATGAAACACAAAAATTGCATCTGAATTAAATACAAATAGCACAATGCCGTATTAAGTACAAGAAGACTGACTCTCCTTACTGACTATGTTTTGAACCATTCCTGTGACGCAAGTTATAGATTCAGATGCTTCACCTCAGGTTTACTGTATCCCTTGGAGATTCTTATTGACGATGAAACACAGAAATTGCATCGGAATTAAAAACAAAAGGCACAAAGCCGAATTAAGTTCAAGAAGACTGACTCTTCTTACTGTCCATTTTTGAACCAGTCCTGTGACACTAGTTATAGACTCCGATGCTTCACTCCAGGTTTACTGTATCCCTTGGTCCTTCTTAATGACGATGAAACACAGAAATTGCATCGGAATTAAATACAAAAGGCACAATGTCGACGTAAGTACAAGAAGTCTGACTCTTCTTACTGTCTATGTTTTGAACCATTCATGTGACACTAGTTATAGATTCCGATGCTTCACTCCAGGTTTACTGTATCCCTTGGAACTTCTTATTGAAGATGAAACACAGAAAATGCATCGGAATTAAATACAAAAGGCACAATGCCGACATAAGTACAAGAAGACTGACTCTTCTTACTGACTATGTTTTGAACCATTCCTGTGACACTAGTTATAAATTCCGATGCTTCACTTCAGGTTTACTGTATCCCTTGGACCTTCTTACTGACGATGAAACACAGAAATTACATCGGAATTAAATACAATATGCACAAAGCAGAATTAAGTACAAGAAGTCTGACTCTTCTTACTGTCTATGTTTTGAACCACTACTGTGACACTAGTTATAGATTCCGATGCTTCACTCCAGGTTCACTGTATCCCTTGGACCTTCGTATTGACGATGAAACACAGACATTGCATCGGAATTAAATAGAAAAGGCACAATGCCGACTTAAGGATAAGAAGACTGACTCTTCTTACTGTCTATGCTTTGAACCATTCCTGTGACACTAGTTATAGATTCCGACGCTTCACTCCAGGTTTACTGTATCGCTTGGACCTTCTTATTGACGATGAAACACAGAAATTGCATCGGAATTAATTACAAAAGGCACAATGCCGACATAAGGACAAGAAGACTGACTCTTCTTACTGACTATGTTTTGAAGCATTCCTGTGACACTAGCTATAGATTCCAAAGCTTCACATCAGGTTTACTGTATCCCTTGGACCTTCTTATTGACGATGAAACACAGAAATTGCATCGGAATTAAATACAAAAGGCACAATGCCGACTTAAGGACAAGCAGACTGACTCTTGTTACTGACTTTGTTTTGAACCATTCCTGTGACACTAGTTATTGATTCAGATGCTTCACTTCAGGTTTATTGTATCCCTCTGACCTTCTTATTGACGATGAAACACAAAAATTGCATCGGAATTAAATAGAAAAGGCACAATGTCGACATAAGTACAAGAAGACTGACTCTTCTTACTGTCTATGTTTTGAACCATTCCTGTGACACTAGTTATAGATTCCGATGCTTCACTGCAGGTTTACTATATCCCTTGGACCTTCTTATTGACGATGAAACACAGGAATTGCATCGGAATTAAACACAAAAGGCACAATGCCGACTTAAGGACAAGAAGACTGACTCTTCTTATTGACTTTGCTTTGAACCATTCCTGTGACACTAGTTATAGATTCCGATGCTTCACTTCAGGTTTATTGTATCCCTCTGACCTTCTTATTGACGATGAAACACAGAAATTGCGTCGGAATTAAATAGAAAATGCACAATGCCGACTTAAGTACAAGAAGACTGACTCCTCTTACTGACTATGTTTTGAACCATTCCTGTGACACTAGTTATAGATTCCGATGCTTCACTGCAGGTTTACTATATCCCTTGGACCATCTTAGTGACGATGAAACACAGAAATTGCATCGGAATTAAATACAAAAGGCACAATGCCGACTTAAGTACAAGAAGACTAACTCTTCTTTCTGACTATGTTTTGAACCATTCCTGTGACACTAGTTATTGATTCCGATGCTTCACTTCAGGTTTACTGTATCCCTCTGACCTTCTTATTGACGATGAAACACAGAAATTGCATCGGAATTAAATGAAAAGGCACAATGCCGACTTAAGTACAAGAAGACTGACTCTTCTCACTGCCTATGTTTTGAACCATTCCTCTGACACTAGTTACAGATTCCGATGCTTCACTTCAGATTTACTGCATCCCTTGGACCTTCTTATTGACGATGAAACACAGAAATTGCATCGGAATTAAATACAATCGGCGCAATGCCGACTTAAGTACAAGAAGACTGACTCTTCCCACTGTCTATGTTTTGAACCATTCCTGTGACACTAGATATAGATTCCAAAGGTTCACTTCAGGTTTACTGCATCCCTTGGACCTTCTTATTGATAATGAAACACAGAAAATGCATCGGAATTAAATACAAAAGGCACAATGCCGACTTAAGTACATGAAGACCGACTCTTCCTACTGTCTATGTTTTGAACCATTCCTGTGACACTAGTTACAGATTCCGATGCTTCACTCCGGGTTTACTGTATCCCTTGGACCTTCTTGTTGACGATGAAACACAGAAATTGCAACGGAATTAAGTACAAAAGGCACAATGCTGACTTAAGTTCAAGAAGACTAACTCTTCTTACTGACTATGCTTTGAACCATTCCTGTGACACTAGTTATGGATTCCGATGCTTCACTTCAGGTTTACTGTATCCCTCTGACCTTCTTATTGACGATGAAACACAGAAATTGCATCGGAATAAAATACAAAATGCACGATGCCGATTTCAGTTCAAGAAGACTGACTCTTCTTACTGTCCATTTTTGAACCAGTCCTGTGACACTAGTTATAAACTCCGATGCTTCACTCCAGGTTTACTGTATCCCTTGGTCCTTCTTAATGACGATGAAACACAGAAATTGCATCGGAATTAAATACAAAAGGCACAATGTCGACGTAAGTACAAGAAGTCTGACTCTTCTTACTGTCTATGTTTTGAACCATTCCTGTGACACTAGTTATAGATTTCGATGCTTCACTCCAGGTTTACTGTATCCCTTGGACCTTCTTATTGACGATGAAACACAGAAAATGCATCGGAATTAAATACAAAAGGCACAATGCCGACATAAGTACAAGAAGACTGACTCTTCTTACTGACTATGTTTTGAACCATTCCTGTGACACTAGTTATAAATTCTGATGCTTCACTTCAGGTTTACTGTATCCCTTGGACCTTCTTATTGACGATGAAACACAGAAATTACATCGGAATTAAATACAAAACGCACAAAGCAGAATTAAGTACAAGAAGTCTGACTCTTCTTACTGTCTATGTTTTGAACCACTCCTATTACACTAGTTATAGATTCCGATGCTTCACTACAGGTTCACTGTATCCCTTGGACCTTCTTATTGACGATGAAACACAGAAATTGCATCGGAATTAAATAGAAAAGGCACAATGCCGACTTAAGGACAAGAAGACTGACTCTTCTTACTGTCTATGTTTTGAACCATTCCTGTGACACTAGTTATAGATTCCGATGCTTCACTCCAGGTATACTGTATCCCTTGGACCTTCTTATTGACGATGAAACACAGAAATTGCATCTGAATTAATTACAAAAGGCACAATGCCGACATAGGGACAAGTAGACTGACTCTTCTTACTGACTATGTTTTGAAGCATTCCTGTGACACTAGCTATAGATTCCAAAGCTTCACTTCAGATTTACTGTATCCCTTGGACCTTCTTATTGACGATGAAACACAGAAATTGCATCGGAATTAAATACAAAAGGCACAATGCCGACTTAAGGACAAGCAGACTGACTCTTCTTACTGACTTTGTTTTGAACCATTCCTGTGACACTAGTTATTGATTCAGATGCTTCACTTCCGGTTTATTGTATCCCTCTGACCTTCTTATTGACGATGAAACACAAAAATTGCATCGGAATTAAATAGAAAAGGCACAATGTCGACATAAGTACAAGAAGATTGACTCTTCTTACTGTCTATGTTTTGAACCATTCCTGTGACACTAGTTATAGATTCCGATGCTTCACTCCAGGTTTACTATATCCCTTGGACCTTCTTATTGACGATGAAACACAGGAATTGCATCGGAATTAAACACAAAAGGCACAATGCCGACTTAAGGTCAAGAAGACTGACTCTTCTTATTGACTTTGCTTTGAACCATTCCTGTGACACTAGTTATAGATTCCGATGCTTCACTTCAGGTTTATTGTATCCCTCTGACCTTCTTATTGACGATGAAACACAGAAATTGCGTCGGAATTAAATAGAAAATGCACAATGCCGACTTAAGTACAAGAAGACTGACTCCTCTTACTGACTATGTTTTGAACCATTCCTGTGACACTAGTTATAGATTCCGATGCTTCACTCCAGGTTTACTGCATCCCTTTGACCTTCTTAGTGACGATGAAACACAGAAATTGCATCGGAATTAAATACAAAAGGCACAATGCCGACTTAAGTACAAGAAGACTGACTCTTCTTACTGCCTATGATTTGAACCATTCCTGTGACACTAGTTATAGATTCCGATGTTTCACTTCAGATTTACTGCATACCTTGGAACTTCTTATTGACGATGAAACACAGAAATTGCATCGGAATTAAATACAAACGGCGCAATGCCGACTTAAGTACAAGAAGACTGACTCTTCCCACTGTCTATGCTTTGAACCATTCCTGTGACACTAGATATAGATTCCGAAGCTTCACTTCAGGTTTACTGTATCCCTAGGACCTTCTTATTGACAATGAAACACAGAAAATGCATCGGAATTAAATACAAAAGGCACAATGCCGACTTAAGTACATGAAGACCGACTCTTCCTACTGTCTATGTTTTGAACCATTCCTGTGACACTAGTTACAGATTCCGATGCTTCACTCCGGGTTTACTGTATCCCTTGGACCTTCTTGTTGACGATGAAACACAGAAATTGCAACGGAATTAAGTACAAAACGCACAATGCTGACTTAAGTTCAAGAAGACTAACTCTTCTTACTGACTATGTTTTGAACCATTCCTGTGACACTAGTTATGGATTCCGATGCTTCACTTCAGGTTTACTGTATCCCTCTGACCTTCTTATTGACGATGAAACACAGAAATTGCATCGGAATAAAATACAAAATGCACGATGCCGATTTCAGTTCAAGAAGACTGACTCTTCTTACTGTCCATTTTTGAACCAGTCCTGTGACACTAGTTATAGACTCCGATGCTTCACTCCAGGTTTACTGTATCCCTTGGTCCTTCTTAATGGCGATGAAAGACAGAAATTGCATCGGAATTAAATACAAAAGGCACAATGTCGACGTAAGTAGAAGAAGTCTGACTCTTCTTACTGTCTATGTTTTGAACCATTCCTGTGACACTAGTTATAGATTCCGATGCTTCACTCCAGGTTTACTGTATCCCTTGGACCTTCTTATTGACGATGAAACACAGAAAATGCATCGGAATTAAATACAAAAGGCACAATGCCGACATAAGTACAAGAAGACTGACTCTTCTTACTGACTATGTTTTGAACCATTCCTGTGACACTAGTTATAAATTCCGATGCTTCACTTCAGGTTTACTGTATCCCTTGGACCTTCTTATTGACGATGAAACACAGAAATTACATCGGAATTAAATTGAAAATGCACAAAGCAGAATTAAGTACAAGAAGTCTGACTCTTTTTACTGTCTATGTTTTGAACCACTCCTGTGACACTAATTATAGATTCCGATGCTTCACTCCAGGTTCACTGTATCCCTTGGACCTTCTTATTGACGATGAAACACAGAAATTGCATCGGAATTAAATAGAAAAGGCACAATGCCGACTTAAGGACAAGAAGACTGACTCTTCTTACTGTCTATGTTTTGAACCATTCCTGTGACACTAGTTATAGATTCCGATGCTTCACTCCAGGTTTACAGTATCCCTTGGACCTTCTTATTGACGATGAAACACAGAAATTGCATCGGAATTAATTACAAAAGGCACAATGCCGACATAAGGACAAGAAGACTGACTCTTCTTACTGACTATGCTTTTGAAGCATTCCTGTGACACTAGCTATAGATTCCAAAGCTTCACTTCAGGTTTACTGTATCCCTTGGACCTTCTTATTGACGATGAAACACAGAAATTGCATCGGAATTAAATACAAAAGGCACAATGCCGACTTAAGGACAAGCAGACTGACTCTTCTTACTGACTTTGTTTTGAACCATTCCTGTGACACTAGTTATTGATTCAGATGCTTCACTTCAGGTTTATTGTATCCCTCTGACCTTCTTATTGACGATGAAACACAAAAATTGCATCGGAATTAAATAGAAAAGGCACAATGTCGACATAAGTACAAGAAGACTGACTCTTCTTACTGTCTATGTTTTGAACCATTCCTGTGACACTAGTTATAGATTCCGATGCTTCACTCCAGGTTTACTATATCCCTTGGACCTTCTTATTGACGATGAAACACAGGAATTGCATCGGAATTAAACACAAAAGGCACAATGCCGACTTAAGGACAAGAAGACTGACTCTTCTTATTGACTTTGCTTTGAACCATTCCTGTGACACTAGTTATAGATTCCGATGCTTCACTTCAGGTTTATTGTATCCCTCTGACCTTCTTATTGACGATGAAACACAGATATTGCGTCGGAATTAAATAGAAAATGCACAATGCCGACTTAAGTACAAGATGACTGACTCGTCTTACTGACTATGTTTTGAACCATTCCTGTGACACTAGTTATAGATTCCGATGCTTCACTCCAGGTTTACTGCATCCCTTTGACCTTCTTAGTGACGATGAAACACAGAAATTGCATCGGAATTAAATACAAAAGGCACAATGCCGACTTAAGTACAAGAAGACTAACTCTTCTTTCTTACTATGTTTTGAACCATCCCGGTGACACTAGTTATAGATTCCGATGCTTCACTCCAAGTTTACTGTATCCCTTGGTCCTTCTTATTGACGATGAAACACAGAAATTGCTTCGGATTTAAATACAAAAGGCACATCGCCGACTTAAGTACAAGAAGACTGACTCTTCTTACTGACTATGTTTGAACCATTCCTGTGACACTAGTTATCAATTCCGATGCTTCACTTCAGGTTTACTGTATCCCTTGGACCTTCTTATGGACGATGAAACACAGAAATTGCATCGGAATTAAATACAAAAGACACAATGCCGACTTAAGTACAAGAAGACTGACTCTTCTTACTGTCTATGTTTTGAACCATTCCTGTGACACTAGTTATAGATTCCGATGCTTCACTCCAGGTTAACTGTATCCCTTGGACCTTCTTATTGACGATGAAACACAGAAATTGCATCGGAATTAATTTCAAAAGGCACAATGCCGACATAAGGACAAGAAGACTGACTCTTCTTACTGACTATGTTTTGAAGCATTCCTGTGACACTAGCTATAGATTCCGAAGCTTCACTTCAGGTTTACTGTATCCCTTGGACCTTCTTATTGACGATGAAACACAGAAATTGCATCGGAATGAAATACAAAAGGCACAATGCCGACTTAAGGAGAAGAAGACTGACTCTTCTTACTGACTTTGTTTTGAACCATTCCTGTGACATTAGTTATAGATTCCGATGCTTCACTTCAGGTTTATTGTATCCCTCTGACCTTCTTATTGACGATGAAACACAGAAATTGCATCGGAATTAAATAGAAAAGGCACAATGTCGACGTAAGTACAAGAAGACTGACTCTTCTTACTGTCTATGTTTTGAACCATTCCTGTGACACTAGTTATAGATTCCGATGCTTCACTCCAGGGTTACTGTATCCCTTGGACCTTCTTATTGACGATGAAACACAGAAATTGCATCGGAATTAAATAGAAAAGGCACAATGCCGACTTAAGGACAAGAAGACTGACTCTTCTTACTGTCTATGTTTTGAACCATTCCTGTGACACTAGTTATAGATTCCGATGCTTCACTCCAGGTTTACAGTATCCCTTGGACCTTCTTATTGACGATGAAACACAGAAATTGCATCGGAATTAATTACAAAAGGCACAATGCCGACATAAGGACAAGAAGACTGACTCTTCTTACTGACTATGCTTTTGAAGCATTCCTGTGACACTAGCTATAGATTCCAAAGCTTCACTTCAGGTTTACTGTATCCCTTGGACCTTCTTATTGACGATGAAACACAGAAATTGCATCGGAATTAAATACAAAAGGCACAATGCCGACTTAAGGACAAGCAGACTGACTCTTCTTACTGACTTTGTTTTGAACCATTCCTGTGACACTAGTTATTGATTCAGATGCTTCACTTCAGGTTTATTGTATCCCTCTGACCTTCTTATTGACGATGAAACACAAAAATTGCATCGGAATTAAATAGAAAAGGCACAATGTCGACATAAGTACAAGAAGACTGACTCTTCTTACTGTCTATGTTTTGAACCATTCCTGTGACACTAGTTATAGATTCCGATGCTTCACTCCAGGTTTACTATATCCCTTGGACCTTCTTATTGACGATGAAACACAGGAATTGCATCGGAATTAAACACAAAAGGCACAATGCCGACGTAAGTAGAAGAAGTCTGACTCTTCTTACTGTCTATGTTTTGAACCATTCCTGTGACACTAGTTATAGATTCCGATGCTTCACTCCAGGTTTACTGTATCCCTTGGACCTTCTTATTGACGATGAAACACAGAAAATGCATCGGAATTAAATACAAAAGGCACAATGCCGACATAAGTACAAGAAGACTGACTCTTCTTACTGACTATGTTTTGAACCATTCCTGTGACACTAGTTATAAATTCCGATGCTTCACTTCAGGTTTACTGTATCCCTTGGACCTTCTTATTGACGATGAAACACAGAAATTACATCGGAATTAAATTCAAAATGCACAAAGCAGAATTAAGTACAAGAAGTCTGACTCTTTTTACTGTCTATGTTTTGAACCACTCCTGTGACACTAATTATAGATTCCGATGCTTCACTCCAGGTTCACTGTATCCCTTGGACCTTCTTATTGACGATGAAACACAGAAATTGCATCGGAATTAAATAGAAAAGGCACAATGCCGACTTAAGGACAAGAAGACTGACTCTTCTTACTGTCTATGTTTTGAACCATTCCTGTGACACTAGTTATAGATTCCGATGCTTCACTCCAGGTTTACAGTATCCCTTGGACCTTCTTATTGACGATGAAACACAGAAATTGCATCGGAATTAATTACAAAAGGCACAATGCCGACATAAGGACAAGAAGACTGACTCTTCTTACTGACTATGCTTTTGAAGCATTCCTGTGACACTAGCTATAGATTCCAAAGCTTCACTTCAGGTTTACTGTATCCCTTGGACCTTCTTATTGACGATGAAACACAGAAATTGCATCGGAATTAAATACAAAAGGCACAATAACGACTTAAGGACAAGCAGACTGACTCTTCTTACTGACTTTGTTTTGAACCATTCCTGTGACACTAGTTATTGATTCAGATGCTTCACTTCAGGTTTATTGTATCCCTCTGACCTTCTTATTGACGATGAAACACAAAAATTGCATCGGAATTAAATAGAAAAGGCACAATGTCGACATAAGTACAAGAAGACTGACTCTTCTTACTGTCTATGTTTTGAACCATTCCTGTGACACTAGTTATAGATTCCGATGCTTCACTCCAGGTTTACTATATCCCTTGGACCTTCTTATTGACGATGAAACACAGGAATTGCATCGGAATTAAACACAAAAGGCACAATGCCGACATAAGTACAAGAAGACTGACTCTTCTTACTGACTATGTTTTGAACCATTCCTGTGACACTAGTTATAAATTCCGATGCTTCACTTCAGGTTTACTGTATCCCTTGGACCTTCTTATTGACGATGAAACACAGAAATTACATCGGAATTAAATTCAAAATGCACAAAGCAGAATTAAGTACAAGAAGTCTGACTCTTTTTACTGTCTATGTTTTGAACCACTCCTGTGACACTAATTATAGATTCCGATGCTTCACTCCAGGTTCACTGTATCCCTTGGACCTTCTTATTGACGATGAAACACAGAAATTGCATCGGAATTAAATAGAAAAGGCACAATGCCGACTTAAGGACAAGAAGACTGACTCTTCTTACTGTCTATGTTTTGAACCATTCCTGTGACACTAGTTATAGATTCCGATGCTTCACTCCAGGTTTACAGTATCCCTTGGACCTTCTTATTGACGATGAAACACAGAAATTGCATCGGAATTAATTACAAAAGGCACAATGCCGACATAAGGACAAGAAGACTGACTCTTCTTACTGACTATGCTTTTGAAGCATTCCTGTGACACTAGCTATAGATTCCAAAGCTTCACTTCAGGTTTACTGTATCCCTTGGACCTTCTTATTGACGATGAAACACAGAAATTGCATCGGAATTAAATACAAAAGGCACAATGCCGACTTAAGGACAAGCAGACTGACTCTTCTTACTGACTTTGTTTTGAACCATTCCTGTGACACTAGTTATTGATTCAGATGCTTCACTTCAGGTTTATTGTATCCCTCTGACCTTCTTATTGACGATGAAACACAAAAATTGCATCGGAATTAAATAGAAAAGGCACAATGTCGACATAAGTACAAGAAGACTGACTCTTCTTACTGTCTATGATTTGAACCATTCCTGTGACACTAGTTATAGATTCCGATGCTTCACTCCAGGTTTACTATATCCCTTGGACCTTCTTATTGACGATGAAACACAGGAATTGCATCGGAATTAAACACAAAAGGCACAATGCCGACTTAAGGACAAGAAGACTGACTCTTCTTATTGACTTTGCTTTGAACCATTCCTGTGACACTAGTTATAGATTCCGATGCTTCACTTCAGGTTTATTGTATCCCTCTGACCTTCTTATTGACGATGAAACACAGATATTGCGTCGGAATTAAATAGAAAATGCACAATGCCGACTTAAGTACAAGAAGACTGACTCGTCTTACTGACTATGTTTTGAACCATTCCTGTGACACTAGTTATAGATTCCGATGCTTCACTCCAGGTTTACTGCATCCCTTTGACCTTCTTAGTGACGATGAAACACAGAAATTGCATCGGAATTAAATACAAAAGGCACAATGCCGACTTAAGTACAAGAAGACTAACTCTTCTTTCTTACTATGTTTTGAACCATTCCTGTGACACTAGTTATTGATTCCGATGCTTCACTTCAGGTTTACTGTATCCCTCTGACCTTCTTATTGACGATGAAACACAGAAATTGCATCGGAATTAAATAGCAAAGGCACAATGCCGACTTAAGTACAAGAAGACTGACTCTTTTTACTGCCTATGTTTTGAACCATCCCGGTGACACTAGTTATAGATTCCGATGCTTCACTCCAAGTTTACTGTATCCCTTGGTCCTTCTTATTGACGATGAAACACAGAAATTGCTTCGGATTTAAATACAAAAGGCACATCGCCGACTTAAGTACAAGAAGACTGACTCTTCTTACTGACTATGTTTGAACCATTCCTGTGACACTAGTTATCAATTCCGATGCTTCACTTCAGGTTTACTGTATCCCTTGGACCTTCTTATGGACGATGAAACACAGAAATTGCATCGGAATTAAATACAAAAGACACAATGCCGACTTAAGTACAAGAAGACTGACTCTTCTTACTGTCTATGTTTTGAACCATTCCTGTGACACTAGTTATAGATTCCGATGCTTCACTCCAGGTTAACTGTATCCCTTGGACCTTCTTATTGACGATGAAACACAGAAATTGCATCGGAATTAATTTCAAAAGGCACAATGCCGACATAAGGACAAGAAGACTGACTCTTCTTAC